>NC_057797.1:502289446-502525855 GCF_018294505.1 Triticum aestivum
TATTATTTCCCAATGATCTATGGTTATCCTATGATGTTTGAGTAGATCTGTTTTGTCCCGTGGGTTAATCATGATCTTGGCTGGTATGATTGTATATTTTATTTATGGTGCTGTCCTACGGTGCCCTCCATGTCACGCAAACAGAGGGGTCCCCCGCTGTAGGGTGTTGCAATATGTTCATGGTTTTCTTATTGTCGGTGTTGCGGGGGTGACAATTGCCTAAACACGGATAAGTGGGTTATGGTGTAGGGGAGTAAAGAGGACTTGATACTTAATGCTATGGTTGGGTTTCACAACCTTAATGATCTCTAGTTGCGGATGCTTGCTAGGGGTCCAATCATAAGTGCACATGATCCAAGTAGAGAAATTATGTTAGCTCATGCCTCTCCCTCATATAAAATTACAAGAATGATTATCGGTACTTGTTATCGATTGCCTTGGGACAAATGACTTTCTTGTTGACAAAAGCTATCCACTTTTATTACCTTGCAATTTATTCGTAGTTTTATTCTCACAACGTACTCGTAGTTTTATTCTTGCAAATAGTTTCATATTTGTTCTAGGTAAAGCAAACGTCAAGTGTGCATAGAGTTGTATCGGTGGTTGATAGAACTTGAGGGAATATTTGTTCTACCTTTAGCTCCTCGTTGGGTTCGACACTCTTATTTAACAAAGAAGGCTACAAATGATCCCCTATACTTGTGGGTTATCAAGGACCGAAGGCCGAACACGAGTCATATAGTAGATAGATCAATATGGAGATGTTCACCACTGATGACCACCCCATCTCATGTGATGATCAGACATGGGTTAGTTAATTTGGATAATGTATCACTTAGACAACTTGAGGGATGTTCATTTAAGTGGGAGCTCACTAGTAATTTGATAAATTGAACCAATTATCATGAACATAGTCTTAATGTCTTTGCAAATTATGTTCTAGATCAATGGCTCACGTTGATAGCTCCCCTGAATTTTACTGCGTTCCTAGAGAAAGCTAAGTTGAAAGATGATGGAATCAACTATGCGGACTGGGTCCGTAATCTGGGCTACCATCGCTAGGTGAACCACCCGCTCCCACAAACCTAGACGCTATGAATGTCTGGAGGACAAGGAATGATGACTACATGATAGTTCAGTGTGACATGCTTTACGGCTCAGAACCAGGGCTCCAAAGACATTTTGAGCACCACAGAGCATATGAGATGTTACATGAGTTGAAATTCGTATTTCAGGTTCATGCTCGAGTTGAGAGGTATGACACCTCTGACAAGTTCTTTAGCTGCAAGATGGAGGAGAACAACTCTGTTAGTGAGCGTGTACTTAAAATGTCTGGGTACTACAACCGCTTGAATCAGCCGGGAGTTAGTCTTTCAGATGAAGTAGCGACTGACAGAGTTCTCCAGTCACTGTCACCAAGCTACAAAGGCTAGATGATGAACTATAATATGAAAGGGGTGGAGAAAATGATCCCTAAGCTCTTCACGATGCTTAAGGCTGCGGAGGTAGAAATCAAGAAGAAGCATCAAGTGTTGATAGTCAACAAGACCACTAGTTTCAAGGAAGGCAAGGGAAGAAAGGGAACTTCAATAAGAAGGCAAGCAAGTTGCCACTCCCGTGAAGAAACCCAAGGATGAACCCAAACCTGGGACTAGGTGCTTCTATTGCAAGGGGAATGGTCACTGGAAGCGGAACTACCCGAAGTACTGTCAAGATAAGAAGGCTGGTAGCATCGACAAAGGTATATTTGATATACATATTATTGATGTGTACCTTATTGTGCTCGTAGTAATGCCTGGGTATTTGATACTGGTTCAGTTGCTGATATTTGTAACTCGAGACAGGAGCTGCGGAGTAAATGGAGATTAGCTAAGGACGAGGTGACAATGCGCGTAGGAAATGGCTCCAAGGTTGATGTGATCGTCGTTGGCATGCTCCCTCTACGCCTACCTTCGAAGTTAGTTTTAAATCTAAATAATTGTTATTTGGTGTCTATGTTAAGCATGAACATTATATCTCGATCTTGTTTATTGTGAGATAGTTATTCATTAAGTTGAAGAATAATGGTTGTTCTATTTATATGAATAATATCTTTTATGGCCATGCACCCCTTGTGAATGGTTTATTCTTGTTGAATCTCGATCATAGTGATACACATATTCATAATATCGATGCCAAAATATGCAAAGTTAATGATGATAGTACCACATACTTGTGGCAATACCCCTTAGGTCATATTGGTGTAAAGCGCATGAAGAAACTCCATGACGATGGACTTTTGGAATCACTTGATTATGAATCATTTGAAACATGTGAACCATGCCTTATGGGCAAGATGACTAAAACCCCATTTTCCGGAACGATGGAGCGGGCAAATGACTTATTGGAAATAATACATAGCGATGTATGCGGTTCTATGACTGTTGAAACACACGGTGGATATCATATTTTCTTACCTTCATGGATGATTTGAGTAGATATGGGTATACTTACTTAATGAAACACAAGCCTGAAACATTTGAAAAGTTCAAGTAATTTCAGAATGAAGTGCAGGATCATGTAACAAGAAAATAAAGTTTTTGCAGTCTGATCATGGAGGTGAATATTTGAGTTGTGAGTTTGACACACATTTAAGACAATGTGGAATTGTTTCACAACTCACGCCACCTGGAACACCACAGCGTAATGGTGTGTCCGAATGTCGTAATTGTAATTTATTGGATATGGTGCGTTCTATGATGTCTCTTATCGATTTTCCACTATCGTTTTAGGGTTATGCATTAGAGACAGTCGTGTTCACTTTAAATAGGGCACCGTCTAAATCTGTTGAGACGACACTATGATACTTCTCCAACCTATCTATAATTTTTTATTCTTTCATGCTATTATATTATCAATTTTGGATGCTTTATATGCATTTACATGCTATTTTGTATCATTTTTGGGGACTAACCTATTAATCCAGTGCCTAGTGCCAGTTCCTATTTTTTGGTTGTTTTTCGCTTTTCAGAAAATCAGTATCAAACAAATTCCAAACACGATGATACTTTACGATGATTTTTTCTGGACCAGAAGGGACCCTAGAAGGTTCGGGAGGAGTCCACAAGCCTTACGGGAGAGTCACGAGCTCACCAGGCATGCCCAGGGGTAGGCGCGCCCCCTGAACTTATGACTCCCACATAACTTTGTTTGATCTAATTCCACCTCTATTAATTTCCAAATATTCCAAAACCAACAGAGAGCCACCCGAAACACTATTTTTGTCGTCGCAAGCTTATGTTCTTTCGCGATCCCATTTGGAGGCCTTTTTCTGGTACTCTGCCAGAGGGTGAATCGACCACAGAGGACTTCAACATCATCCTTGTTGCCTTCCGATGACAGGCGAGTAGTTCACCATAGACCTACGGGTCCATAGCTAATATCTACACGGCTTGTTCTATCTCTCTGATCTTCAATACCATGTGCTACTCGATTTTCTTGAAGTTCTATCCAATGCAATCTTCTTTTACGGTGTGTGTGTGTGTGTGTTGGCATCCGATGAATTGTGGGTTTATGATCGGTTTATTCATTGAAAGTAACTGAATCTTTTCTGAACTTTATTATGCATGATTGTTATAACTTTGTATTTCTCTTTGATCTATCTATTTGGTTTGGCCAACTATATTGATTTATATTCAGTGGAGAGGTGCTTTGTAATGGGTTCAATCTTGCGATGCCCTATATCCCAGTGACATAGTAGGGGATAAGACACGTATTTCTACTATTGCTATTAAGAGTAAAATGATGGGGTTCATTCATATTCATATTCGTATAAATATGGTAAAGTTTTAAAGAAAAGGTTTTCTCCAAAAGAGTGAGTGGGAGGAAAGTGCAACTCCACGGTATTACAAAATCTTCATAATCAGGTCAATGAAAAGAAACATTGAAAATAGTTCCAGGATTTCTTACTGCGATTGTTACGAAAGTCTCTACATGAGATTTAGAGCTTTTAGTTGAACTTGCAGCTGAACTATATAGGTTGGGCAAACTCGTGCAGACCTTTATGGTTTGGAGACGAGAGATTGTTGAACAAACAATGAATACACAAAGTAACATTGATGGGCCCTAACTCCAGAATTGGCTATATGCCAAAATAACCCAAGATAGTATGCATATACATAATTCAAGGTTAGACCTTGATGAACCCTCCGAAAGACTTAGAGTCTAAAGTATAGTAATGGATCTATAAACTGAAAAGGATAAAAATATTTTATAATGCTTGACTTACTGCAAATAGTTTATGACAACACCAAGAAGTTGACTATGATGAGATTGCTCACCATAGCAATACTTAAAGTCAGTTCAGGTTAATATTTCAATTATGACATATACTAGATGGATTTCAAAATGATTCCCATGAGATGGAAATAGAACCAAGGTTGTATATATGATACGTCCAAGGTAAATTTGTTGATCCAGAGGATGCTAATAAGTGTGCAAACTTTAAGAGATCGTATAATGATCTAAAGCAAGCATAGTGGAGTTGGGATATCCGTTCTGATGAAATGATCAAAAACTTGATTTCGTCGAGGAAAGCGTAGATTCTTGTGTTTATAAGAAAGTAAGTGGGATCATAATAATATTTCTAAACAACTATGTGTGCATAACACATTGTTGATTGGAAACAATATTCTTGACACACATTGGGACTTTGCTAAATAGTTTTCAGTGAAGTACATAGGCAATATAGCCTTGGTATTAGGCATTATAATCTATGGAGATAGTAGTGCCTAATCAAGCTTAGACAAGATACATATTGACAAGATACTAAAGCAGTTTAGTATGAAAATGCCAAGAAGAGTTTCTTGTCGAAGTCACATGGAAGGAGTTTTAAGCAAGAATCATCATCCTAAAATACTGACGAACGAAATGCATGATTTTAATCACACTTGTGTTGATCATGTTCCATGGTGTGTAAACAACGAGATATGTCATGTACTCCAAGTAAGTTGTGAGGAAAGTTACCGGATTGATCAAAGTGTTTATCATAGGACAACAGTAAAAATGTTGTTAAGTGTAAAGACGACATGTTTCTCGCATACGGAAAAAATGAAGAGATTATTTTAAGGAGTTACATCAATATAGTCTAGTTGTAAGTAGTACATAAATCTTCATCGGTGCTCCAAGTGATTTTCGATTTCAATTAAGTGATTTGTATTATACAATAATTGGTGGCATAGTAAGTTGGAATTTGTCCAAGAAAGTTACTATAGTGAATTCTATAACAGTGGGCTAAGTATGTTGTCGCTTTAGAAGCAACATTGGAGGGTGATGAATCAAAAGTTTGTTTATGAACTTGGTATGGTTTCTAGATAGTTTGTTCCAATGGAACACTGTTCTGAATAGTGGTTCCATAGCTCATTCTAAGGAATCAAAGGTCTTGCCAGTGATTCAATATATACAAAGCCAATTTCACACAAATTATAAATTCTTGTGAATGCATGATAGATGCGTAGAAATGGAAATAATACACACAGATCTAAACTTGTCAAGATCTGATAGGATGAAGGTTGTACCATAAGCAAAGCATGGACAAGCACCGGATTGCCATTAGTGTAAATAAAAATGTGCTAACTAGATGATTGAATCTAGTGCAAGTGGGAGTGTGTTGAAAATATGCCCCAGAGGCAATAATATTGTATTATTTATTTCCATGTTTATAATTAACAGTTTATATTCTATACTATAGTGCTATGATCCTGACACATGTGATTCATTGGAAAACTCATTAGCATGTATGGAATGATAAACGATACAATATGATTCCTAGTCTTGCCTCTCGGACTAGCTAAAGTGTTGCTTGTCCTCGTGTTTTTTGGATCTTGAGATATCGTTAAGTGTAACAATAGTACGAAAATAACTTTGAGAGTATGACATTAGAAGAACGGTCATATTGAATTGACCCAACTTGTTTGTTATATTTTGAGATACTATCATCACAAGTCAATCATTATAACACAAAGAGTTAACATATGCTTTAGTTCCTTAGACCATGAGAGTATCGTAGTCACTTCTTACCATACAATATACTTTGGGGTTGCTCAAACGTCATCGGTAACACGGTGATCATAAGGACAACTTACAGGTACATCAGAAAGGTTGACAAGGGACTAGATATCTCAAGAGTGGGATTTGATCCTTCGACGATGGAGAGATATTATTAGGGCCCTCTCGGTGTGACGACATCAATCATCGTCTGGCCATACACACGCGACTTGGTCATAGGGATGTTGGAACATGTCAACGAGAAAGAAGAACAAAATCAACAATGAGGAGACTAGTACAGTGAGCATGAGAATGACTCAATAGGATACTTATATATCCCACCTCGGGTTTTGTAACTTATCGCGAAGAAAAGGGAATATCACATGATAATCAAAGGCTAACTCGAATATGAACTTATAGATTTAGCGCCAGTAATAGTACATAGAAATTTACAGGTTTTCCAGATGGGATTTGAACCCTCATACCTCGTTAGCCCTCGTGCATGTGAAGATACAGTATTGGACGTCCTCTAGGCCAACTTTGCACAATGGGCATTATGGAATCAGTGATATGTGTCTACCCACAAGGACTCCAAAGAAAGGTAAAACACCCTTAAATACCTTCTATCTGAAGTGCTTTATCTTACCCGGGATTCTCAATTGCCATAATTCCTTCCAAGTTGGGTTGATTTGAGACCTCCTGGGACAGTCTAAACGAGCACAGTGGTTTTCGAATTAGTGATTGAACACCACGTGGTATGCCAAGTGTACTGAGAAAGTACCTGGCCTAGTAAATTGCCATCCTACAAAATCTTTTACTGGTTCAACATGTAAGGGGATTTGTTGTATTCTGTACACATCAATAGGTAGAAAGATGTCACGCAGGAGTTCACAATCCCACTGACATGTTGATGTCTACTATGCAACTTTATTCTTGTAGACACGTGTTGGGCCTCCAAGCACAGAGTTTTGTAGGACAGTAGCAATTTTCCCTCAAGTGGATGACCTAAGGTTTGTCAATCCATGGGAAGTGTAGGATGAAGATGATCTCTCTCGAACGACCCAGCAACCAAATACAAGAAATCTCTTGTGTCCCCAACACACCCAATACAATGGCAAATTGTATAGGTGCACTAGTTCGGCGAAGAGATGGTGATAAAAGTGTAATATTGATGGTAGAAATATATTTTTATAATCTGAATAAATAAAAACAGCAAGGTAGAAAATAGTAAACGGGCACAAAAACGTTATTGCAATGCTTGAAAATGAGGCCTAGGGTCCGTACTTTCGCTAGTGCAATGTCCCAACAATGCTAATATAATTGGATCATATAACCATCCCTCAATGTGTGATGAAGAATCACTCCGAAGTTCCTATCTGGCGGAGAACATAAGAATAAATTGTTTGTAGGGTACGAAACCACCTCAAAGCTATTATTTCCGTTCGATCAACTTGAGAGTTCTTACTAAAATAACACAAAGCTATTCTTTCCGTTCGATCTATCCTAGAGTTCGTACTAAAATAACACAAAAGCAAATTCATATTCATAATACTCAATCCAACACAAAGAACTTCAAAGAGTGCCACAAGATTTCTACCGGAAAAACAAAGACAAGAACGCGCATCAACCCCTATGCATAGATTACCCCAATGTCACCTCGGGAATCCGCGAGTTGAGTGCCAAAACACATATCAAGTGAATCAATATGATACCCCATTGTCACCACGAGTATTCATATGCAAGACATATATCAAGTTCTCTCAAATCCATATAAGTATTCAATCTGATAAGAACGAAATCTCAAAGGGAAAAACTCAATTCATCACAACAAGATAGAGAGGGGAAAACACCATATGATCCGACTATATTAAGAAAGTCCGCGGTACATCAAGATCGTGACATAGCAAGAACATGAGAGAGAGAGAGATTAAACACATAACTACTGGTACAAACCCTCAGCCCCAAGGGTGGACTACTCCCTCCTCATCATGGTGGCCGCTGGGATGATGAAGATGGCCACCGGTGATGATTTCCCCCTCCGATAGGGTTCCGGAACGGGGTATAGATTGGTTTTTCATGGCTACATAGGCTTGCGGCGGCGGAACTTCCGATCTAGGTTAACCCCGATGATTTCTGGAATTTTTGGGAATTTATAGGGTAATGAGGGGTGCGGGAGGCCACCGAGGTGGGCACAACCTGGGTTGTGCCCCCCTTGGGGCACCCCATAGGTGCTTCTCTGGCCCATCCTGGGTGTTCTTGTCCATAAAAAATCTCCAAAAAGTTTCGCGGTGTTTGGACTCCGTTTGATACCGATTTCCTGCGATGTAAAAAACAAGCAAAAACTAGCAACTGGCACTTGGCACTGGGTCAATAGGTTAGTCCCAAAAAATGATATAAAGTTGCTATAAAATGATTGTAAAACATCCAAGAATGATAATATATCAGCATGAATACTTCATAAATTATAAATACATTGGAGACATATCAGCATCCCCAAGCTTAATTCCTACTCGTCCTCGAGTAGGTAAATGATAAAATAAATAATTTATGAAGTGTGAATGCTAGCAAAGTGCATAAGTTTGATCAATGATAATTTTAATCACTTTTACTAGCATTATGACAACAACTCTTTCTTATAAAGTTTCGCATGTTTAATGTAGCAACCAATTCACATGTTAAGTTTCAAACAATGAATTCTCTTGAAACTCAACAACCTATGTTCGCAGTCACCAAGCAATTGCAATTAAACTTATTCAACAGAGTCTAAGTAAGAGCTCCACATACTCAACCATCATATAGTCTTCTATGATTGCTAACACTCACCGCATACACATGAGCAAAACGTTTCAACCGAACACATAGAAAGATAGGGGCTTATAATTTCGCCTCCCAACGTATTGACCTCAAGGGTGATGTCAACAATAATAACTCAAGCTACCCATATCCAACTGGATATATGTGCCTAGATCTTTCCTCACCACATGATGTTTGCCAAAAGAGAAAAATAAAAAGGAATAGAGAGAAAAACTTTGACTCTTGCATGAAAGTAAATACATAAAAGTAAAAGATAGTCCCTTCGTAGAGGGAAGCAGAGGTTGCCATGCGTTTATTTGTTTGTATGCTCAACCCCTTAGTGCAAAAGAATGTCACGTTATATTGCCCCTTATGATAGCAACCTTTATATGCAGTATGTCGCTTTTATTCTTTGCCATCACAAGTTCGTACAACACTCAATTTTCTCTTACACTAAATGATCTAACATTTTTAGAAGCAATTTTTATTGCCTTATTGCACCGATGACAACTTACTTGAAGGATCTTATTCAATCCCTAGGTAGGTATGGTGGACTCTTGAAAATAAGATATGGGTTTAAGGGTTTTTGGATGCACAAGTAGTATCTCTACTTGGTGCAGAATTTTTGGCTAGCAAAGATGGGGGGCAAGCACCACGTGTTGAAGGATCTATGAAAATATAACTTCTGTGTGAATATGAACAAACATAAACCATTACATTGTCTTCCTTGTCCAACATCAATAATTTTGGCATATAATATTTTGATGGGGGCTCACAATCATAAAAGATTTCCAAGATAGTGTATTTCATGTGAAAGTTCTCTTCCTTATACTAATTATTCGTGAATTTCTTATATGGCCAATATTGTGATTGTCAAGCCTCAAAATATTTCACTTTCTAAACCCAGTGTGAAGCTACCACTAGGCATGATATGATTTCAACTTCATGACATTCAATTTATTGAACAATTACTCATAGGATACAAGTGAAGCGCAAGAGTAAATGGCAAGCTACTCCAAAAAGATCTAAATGAAGACAATGAGCATAATATTTATTTCTCTAAAATTAATTTGAGTGAAGCAAGAGATAATTTCTTCAAAAATACTAAAGCACACCATGCTCAAAAAGATATAAGTGAAGCACTAGAGCAATTCCATAGAAAAGAGCTTCGTTGACGGGATGTGAATGCCGCTTACCTAGCCTCCCAGGCAACTATTTGAGGACTCTATTTTATTTAAAAACTTTCAGATCTAAGCATTTTATTAAAACACCAAGCAAAACAAAATAAAATGGCATTCCAACAATAGCACGACTCATGTGAAGAAGCAAAAACTTAGGCTCAACCGATACTAACCGATAATTGTTGAAGAGGAAAGGTGGGATGCCTATCGGGGCATCCCCAAGCTTAGATGCTTGATACTTCTTGAAATATTATCTTGGGGTGCCTTGGGCATCCCCAAGATTGAGCTTTTGTGTCTCCTTAATTCTTCTCATATCACGGTTTTCCTAAATCTCAAAAGTTTCATCCACACAAAACTCAAAAAGAACTCGTGAGATAAGTTAGTATAAACCAATGCAAAAACCCTGATCATTCTCTACTGTAGCAAATCACTAAAATTATTATTCAACATTGAATACTAAATGCCTTTGCATATTTAATACTCCTATCCTCAAATAGAATCATTAAACAAGCAAACATATGCAAACAATGCAAACATAACAGCAATATGCCAAAACAGTACAGTCTGTAAAGAATGCAAGAGTATCAATACTTCCCTAACTCCAAAAGTTATTAAAATTTGCCACACTGTAGAATTTATCATATCTCATTTTGAAAAAAGTTTCAACATTTTATCATGTTCTGACTTTTCTGGGGAATTTTTGCAACAGCGGTAAACTTCATCAAACAACAACATGTATACGTGCAAAATAAGCATGGCAAAGGCTATCATTGCCGCTTTTATTGAAATAAAAGATGCAAAACATTATTCTAAATAACATCAAGCAAATCCTAACAAAATAAAATGATGCTCCAAGTAAAACTCATATCATGTGACGAATGAAGACATAGCTCCAAGTGAGGTTACCGATAATGTTGAAGACGAAAGAGGGGATGCCTTCCGGGGCATCCCCAAGATTAGTTGTTTGGATCTTCCTTGACTATTACCTTGGGGTGCCTTGGTAATCCCCAAGCTTAGGGTCTTGTCACTCTTTATTCTCGTCATATCGACATCTCACCCAAAACTTGAAAACTTCGATCACACAAAAATTAACGGAACTTTGTGAGATAGGTTAGTATGATAAAGAGCAAATCATTTCACTTTTGATACTGTCAAAGACAAGATTAATAATTGTTCTCACACAATGCCTACTGTATCATATCATTTCCACAATTTATATTGAGCAATATAAGCCATAAAAACTAGAAAACAAGCAAACTATCCATTGAAAACAAAATCTGTCAAAAACAGAACAGTCTGTAGTAATCTGTACTCCAACCATACTTATACTACCTCAAAAATTCTGAAAAATTAGGAAAACCTGGTAAATTTTTCTATTAATCTTCTGCAAAAGAATCAGTATTTTATCACGCTTCTGTTATAAATGATAATTATTTTCCTGAGCGCAAAAGTTTCTGTTTTTCAGCAAGATCAAATCAACTATCACCATAGACCATCCCAAAGGTCTTACTTGGCACTTTATTGAAACAAAAGCAATAAAAAATGATTACTACAGTAGCCTAATCATGTGAACACACAAAAACAGTAGGGATAAATGTTGGGTTGTCTCCCAACAAGCGTTTTTCTTTAATGCTTTTTAAGCTAGGCATGATGATTTCAATGATGCTCGCATAAAAGATAAGAATTGAAACATAAAGAGAGCATCATGAAGCATATGACTAGCACATTTAAGTCTAACCCACTTCCTATTCATAGAGATTTTGTGAGCAAACAATTTATGGGAACAAGAATCAACTAGCATAGGAAGACAAAACAAGCAAAATTTCAAGGTTTTCAACACATAGAGAGGAAACTTGATATTATTGCAATACCTACAAGCATATGTTCCTCTCTAATAATAATTTTCAGTAGCATCATGAATGAATTCAACAATATAGTTATCACATAAAGCATTCTTTTCATGATTCACAAGCATAGAAATTTTCTCTCTCCACATAAGCACATTTATTCTCATGAATAACAATGGGAGCAAACTCAACAAAATAACAATCATGGGATTGAAAATTAAAATCATGATGACAAGTTTCATGGTTATCATTATTCAATATAGCATACACGTCATCACCATAATCATCATAGATAGCAACTTGTTGTCATAATCAATTGCAACCTCTTCCAAAATAGTGGATTCATCATCAAATAAAGTCATGACATCTCCGGATCCACTTTCGTCAATATAATCATCATTAATAGGAAGTGTGAAATCATCATAATAAATTTTCACATCAAATCTTGGGGGACTAAAAATATCATCTTCGTCAAACATAGTGTCCCCAGGCTTATGGCTTTGCATATCATTAGCACCATGGATATTGAAAGAATTCATACTAACAACATTGCAATCATGCTCATCGTTTATATATATTGTGCCAAACATTTTATTAACTTCTTCTAACAATTGAGCACAATTTTCTAATTCATCATTTTCAAGAAAGATATTATAAAGATGATCAATAATATGATGCAACCTCAATTCCATTTTTATGTAGTTTTCTTTTATAAACCAAACTGGTGATAAAACAAGAAACTAAAAGATTCTATTGCAAGATCTAAAGATATACCTTCAAGCACTCACCTCCCCGGCAACGGCGCCAGAAAAGAGATTGATGTCTACTACGCAACTTTATTCTTGTAGACGCGTGTTGGGCCTCCAAGCGCTGAGTTTTGTAGGACAGTAGCAATTTTCCCTCAAGTGGATGACCTAAGATTTATCAATCCGTGAAAGGTGTAGGATGAAGATGATCTCTCTCAAATGACCCTGCAACCAAATACAAGAAATCTCTTGTGTCCCCAACACACCCAATACAATGACAAATTGTATAGGTGCACTAGTTCGGTGAAGAGATGGTGATAAAAGTGTAATATTGATGGTAGATATATATTTTTTATAATCTAAATAAATAAAAATAGTAAGGTAGAAAATAGTAAATGGGCACAAAAATGGTATTGCAATGCTTGAAAATGAGGCCTAGGGTCCGTACTTTCGCTAGTGCAATCTCCCAACAATGCTAATATAATTGGATCATATAACCATCCCTTAACGTGCAATGAAGAATCTCTCCAAAGTTCCTATCTAGTAGAGAACATAAGAATAAATTATTTATAGGGTACGAAACCACCCCGAAGCTATTCTTTCCGCTCGATCTATTCAAGAGTTCGTACTAAAATAACACAAAGCTATTCTTTTCGGTTGATCTATCCTAGAGTTCGTACTAAAATAACACCAAATCAAATTCATATTCATAATACTCAATCCAACACAAAGAACTTCAAAGAGTGTCCCAAGATTTCTACTGGAGAAACAAAGACAAGAACGTGCATCAACCCCTATGCATAGATTACCCCAATGCAATCTTGGGAATCCGCGAGTTGAGTGCCAAAATACATATCAAGTGAATCAATATGATACCCCATTGTCACCACGAGTATTCATATGCAATACATATATCAAGTGCTCTCAAATGCATAAAAGTATTCAGTCCGATAAGAACGAAATCTCAAAGGGAAAAACTCAATTGATCACAACAAGATATAGAGGGGAAAACACCATATGATCCGACTATATTAACAAAGCCCGCGATACATCAAGATCGTGACATCTCAAGAACATGAAAGAGAGAGAGAGATTAAATACATAGCTACTGGTACAAACCCTCAGCCCCGAGGGTGGACTACTCCCTCCTCATCATGGTGGCCGCCAGGATGATGAAGATGGCCACCAGTGACGATTTGTCCCTCCGGCAGGGTGCCAGAACGGGGTCTAGATTGGTTTTTTGTGGCTACAGAGGCCTGCGGCGGCGGAACTTCCGATCTAAGTTAACCTCGAGGGTTTCTGGATTTTTTGGGAATTTATAGGGTAAATAATGGGTGCGGGAGGCCATCGAGGTGGGCACAACCCACTTGGGGGCGCCCTGGTGGGTTGTGCCCCCCTCGGGGCACCCCAGGTGCTTCTCTGGCCCATCCTGGGTGTTCTTGTCCATAAAAAATCTCCAAAAAGTTTCGCGGTGTTTGGACTCCGTTTGATATTGATTTCCTGCGATGTAAAAAAAACAAGCAAAAAAACAGCAACTGGCACTGGGCACTGGGTCAATAGGTTAGTCCCAAAAAATAATATAAAGTTGCTATAAAATGATTGTAAAACATCCAAGAATGATAATATATCAACATGAATACTTCATAAATTATAGATACGTTGGAGATGTATCACCCGTATGTTGATTGGTTAATTCCGCCACTTTGGACAACGTTGTTCCTCCTCTTGGGGTAATAATTTTCCTTGACTCGCTAGCAGGAATCTAGGGGATCATCCCAAATGTTAATATGTGACCCCGAACTGACAGGCCAAATGCACCCTCTCTTGAAAGTTTGGATACCGGCGACGGTACTCTCCATGTAAACGATGAACCCTTCTTTGTTCCAGCAGCCAATATATCACCATTGGGGTAATACTTGGTGAGGGAGTCCTGGATTAGGGGGTGTTCGGATAGCCGAACTATACCTTCCGCCGGACTCCTGGACTATGAAGATACAAGATTGAAGACTCCGTCCCGTGTCCGGAAGGGACTTTCCTTGGCGTGGAAGGCAAGCTTGAAGATACGGATGTTCAGATCTCCAACCATTGTAACCGACTTTATGTAACCCTAACCCTCTCCGGTGTCTATATAAACCGGAGGGTTTTAGTCCGTAGGACAACATACACATCAACAATCATACCATAGGCTAGCTTATAGGGGTTTAGCCTCTCTGATCTCGTGGTAGACCAACTCTTGTACTACCCATATCATCAATATTAATCAAGCAGGACGTAGGGTTTTACCTCCATCGAGAGGGCCCGAACCTGGGTAAAACTTCGTGTCCCCTGCCTCCTGTTACCATCCGGCCTAGACGCATAGTTTGGGACCCCCTACCCGAGATCCGCCGGTTTTGACACCGACATTGGTGCTTTCATTGAGAGTTCCTCTGTGTCGTCACCGTCAGGCCCGATGGCTCCTACGATCATCAATGGCGATGCAGTCCAGGGTAAAACCTTCCTTCCCGGACAGATCTTCGTCTCTGGCGGCTTCGCACTGCGGGCCGATTCACTTGGCCATCTAGAGCAGATCGAAAGCTACGCCCCTGGCCGTCAGGTCAGATTCGGAAGTTTAAACTACACGGCCGACATCCGCGGGGACTTGATCTTCGACGGATTCGAACCACTGCCGAGCGCGCCGCACTGTCACGATGAGCATGATCTAGCTCTGCCGCCGAACATTGCCCTGGAGGCCGCACCCGCATCGGCTCCGACCCCTAGTTTGGAGCCGACCGTGCCGATCGAGGATGGGCGGTTGGACGCCACCTCGGGGGCTGCGATCCCAACGGCGCTTGAGCCGAACACCAGCCCCGTACTCTGCAAGACTCGTGACTCCATGGAGCCGGATTCTTATCCGGACTCCGAACTCTCCGCTCCCCTGCCGAGCGAATCCGATTGGGCGCCGATCATGGAGTTCACGATCGCGGACGTCTTTCAGCACTCGCCTTTCGGTGATATCCTGAAGTCACTGAAATCTCTCTCTTTATCAGGAGAGCCCTGGCCGTACTACGGCCAGCAAGGTTGGGATTCGGACAATGAAGAAATTCAAAGCCCACCCACCACCCACTTGGTAGCCACTATCGACGATTTAACTGACATGCTCGACTTCAACTCCGACGACATTGATGGTATGGACGCCGATGAAGGAGATGATGAAGAATCAGCGCCTATCGAGCCCTGGAATGCCACCTCGTCATATGACGTATACATGGTGGACGCACCCAAAGATGACGGCGAGGAACGGAAGGACGCACCGAAGGATTGTTCCCTCGAAAAGCAGTCAAAGCGGCGATGCAAGCGCCGCCCCAAATCCCGCCTCGACAGAAATAGCGATCACACTGATCCAGCGCTGTAGCAAGGCGAACCGCTGCCAGACAACGGCAATCCAGATAATCAAACCGAACAAACCAATCCTATCAATGATAATGGTCCGGATGACATAACGCCGAAAAGGCACTCGCAGCAGCAGAATGCCCGTAAAAGGCTCGTTGCCACCGCAAGGAGCCTCAAAAAACAGAAGCGGAGGCTCAAGGCCGCGCAAAACACGCTCCAATTCAGATGGAGCAAAATACTCAACACTGTAGCAAGGTACGGTGACAATCGCCCCTCCAAGAGCTATCCAAAGCGGAAGCTGCTACCTGAATTCGATGAGGAGGCCTCAGACCCCCCCACAACCAAATATCAAAGCAGCCACCTGGTCGGATAGACGACCCCTCTACCACCACAGAACGGCATTCAACGCCGCTCACAATACAACACGCGACCCATGCGAGGGCTCGCACCCAAAGGACGGTGCAAAAAGATCCATCTATGGACCACACAAGCGCGCCCCAGCATACAATGCAACACAACAAACATCCGAACAACGCGGCACACCCAGCTACAGGGGTGCCGCACACCCCCTATGTTTCACCGATGAGGTGCTGGACCATGAATTTCCAGAGGGATTCAAGCCCGTAAACATAGAGGCATACGACGGAACAACAGACCCTGGGGTCTGGATTGAGGACTATATCCTTCATATACATATGGCTCGAGGGGATGATCTCCATGCCATCAAGTACTTACCTCTCAAACTCAAAGGGCCAGCTCGTCACTGGCTCAAAGGCCTCCCCGAAAGCTCCATTGGAAGTTGGGAAGAGCTCGAAGACGCCTTTCGGGCAAACTTTCAAGGGACTTATGTCCGACCTCCGGATGCGGACGACCTGAGTCACATAACTCAACAGCCCGGAGAGTCAGCCCGAAAGCTTTGGAATAGGTTTCTTACTAAAAAGAACCAGATTGTCGACTGTCCGGACGCCGAAGCCTTAGCGGCTTTCAAGCACAGCGTCCGCGACGAATGGCTCGCCAGACACCTCGGCCAAAACAAGCCGAGAACGATGGCCGCATTAACAAACCTCATGACCCGCTTTTGCGCGGGTGAGGACAGCTGGCTAGCCAGATGCAGCACCAGCGACCCCAGTACATCTGAAGTTAGAGATGGAAACGGGAAATCACGGCGCAACAGCAATAACAAACGCCGGAATAAAGAAGACAGCACGAAGGGCACGATAGTAAATGCCGGATTCAAAGTCCCTCGGCCAAACCAAAAGCCGCCCTCCAAAGGCACCAGGGATGAACTGTCCAGCCTCAACAAAATCCTGGACCAAGTATGTCAGATCCATAGTACCCCTGGCAAACCTGCTAATCATACCCACAGAGAATGTTGGGTCTTCAAGCAGTCCGGCAAGCTCAACGCCGTACACAAGGGGGAGGATACACCAAGTGAAGACGAGGACGAACCTCCCAAGCAAGACAAGGGGGAACAAAAGAAATTTCCACCCGAAGTCAAAACAGTAAACGTGTTACACGTGACCAAGAGAAAAAACAATGCGGCACTCCCAGAAAAATATACCCAAGTGCCTGTCACCGCGAAGTCCCGCCACTGGTCGTCTCAGCCGATCACCTTCGACCATCGCGATTACGCATCAAGTATCCGGCACGCAGGATGGGCTGCCCTGGTATTAGACCCAGTAATTGGCGGATACCACTTCACACGAGTCTTGATGGATGGCGGCAGTAGCCTAAACCTAATATATCAGGATACAATCCGCGGGATGGGGTTAGACCCAACACAAATTCGCCATAGCAATACTACCTTTAAAGGAGTAACGCCAGGCCCAGGGGCCCGTTGTATGGGCTCCCTACTACTACAAGTTATATTCGGCTCCCTCGATAACTTCCGTCGCGAGCATTTAACTTTCCACATCGCTCCGTTTAAAAGTGGCTATCAAGCACTGCTCGGACGCGAAGCTTTCGCCCGCTTTAATGCAATACCACACTACGCCTCCCTAACACTCAAGATGCCCGGTCCACGTGGCATCATTTCAGTGCACGGAAATATCAAGCAATCTCTGCGCGCCGAAGAGAGTGAGGCTGCCTTGGCAGCCGCACACTAAAGGCGCCCGGACCAGCAAAAGCATCCAATAGGTCGTCAAGACCTTAGACACAACTAATTGAGTCCGGCGCCACTACTTATACCGAATAAACGGTCACATCCTTATTTTTCAATACAAGGGGCTCAACGCGCGCAAACAAGTGGTAATTTCTTCTTATCTTGAACTATACATGGTTTCTTTAGAAAACTATCCTTTTGCACGACAACTTTTTTACCTAAATTCCTCTCTTTTACAGATGATCATCGTGCTACACCCGTCCAGGATACGGCACAACGGAGACACAGGCGCAGACGTGCAGCAGGGACCCGCCCCAAGGATTCTTTTTAGATTAAGACCCTGCGTAAACCTTTTTTACTATCTCTTGTTGATACATATCCACCATTGAGAAGGATGCTGACGTCTTGGCATGTGGCCACGCCAGAACAATGCACGTACCTGGACACAAGGGGCTTCTTACAAAGGCTATTCTTCAGGCCCGGTTTATACCACGAAGACCGAATACCTTAGGGAGTGTTCGGCGTCGCAAGTTTGGCCCTATATGCATCAGCTCCGAATCATTGTCTTTGGTCAAATGTTGGGTTTGCCCGGCTCCTGTGTTTTGGTGCCTTACGTTCCACTTTACCGGCTAAGGTAGCACCAGGAGAACTACTACGATTGTGCCCTGGTTCATCCGGACGAGCACCTCAGTAGAGAAAGCCGAAAACTGACTGTCATGATCTAGCGTGAGACTGGTCAACCACTCGATGACCCATGGGAATGTTAGAATTCCTCCGCCTTAACGAAGGGCCGCTTTCCGGCCAGGCATATACGCACCCTGGGATCGGGAGAGTGCGGAGCCACCAGGGGCTATCTAGTAGCCCCACTGTCAAACTCCTATGGCTAAGTGAAAGTGTTAAAGCATTATAGTCCGGTTGCCTCGCTCGCTCCGCTATCACCTCCTTAATAGGACCAAGACGTTGGGTTAAGTGTGAACGCGTGTTTCTGCGAACACCTCCGCATTATATGCGTGGGGGTTGAAGCCGACGACTGCAATCTTTCAGGTTATACACATGTATACATAAACGGCCGCCCAGGAGGCATCACATTACTTTCAGGCAAAAGTATAAAAGTAGCCTTATAAAAATTTATAAAAGCATTTCGCTTACAATGAGATTACATGTCACTCAAACATAATATTTTTTGAGTACTGGGTCTCTATCAAATGAGCACCCTCAAGAACTTCCTCAAAGTAGTGCTCAGTAGCCTTTCAACCTATGGCCGAATCCTGTGCTGCAATAGTGGTAGCATCCATCTCTGCCCAGTATGCTTTAGCACGGGCAAAGGACATCCGTGTGCCTTCTATGCACGCCGACCTCTTCATCGCATTTATGCGCGGCACCACATCGAGGACCTGCTGCACCAAGCTGAAATAGCTGCTCGGTTTTGACCTTCCCGGCCATAGCTGATCCACAAC
The DNA here is from genome assembly GCF_018294505.1 of Triticum aestivum. Taxonomy (NCBI): domain Eukaryota; kingdom Viridiplantae; phylum Streptophyta; class Magnoliopsida; order Poales; family Poaceae; genus Triticum; species Triticum aestivum. Next base: position 502,308,965 of record NC_057797.1, read on the forward strand.
AGACCTCATGGAGAGTCCGGACAACCTATTTAGTTCGGCCCATTCGGCTAATTGGTCCGTCAACAAAAGCGGACGCTCGGGAGAATGGAATTGCCTCCAGAACAGCTAGTCTACTTCACGGTTCGTCTGACTTTGGAAGTACTTGGCCACATCGGCAGCGCTCGCCGCCAAATCCATATACGCATCCTCCGAACTCCACAGCCGATCCAGAGGGGCATACCGTGGATCTCCGTACTTCCTTTGCAGCATAAAGGACTTCCCGGCTACAATATCCCCGGCTTCCCGCAGCTCCTCCTTCTTTTCCCTCATAGCAGAGCGGAGGTCTTTCCCGTTGCAGCAGCTTTCTCAAGGTCCGATGCCTTCGCCTGGTTTTCCTTCTCAAGAGCCCGGCAACGGTCTATGGCGGCTTTTAATTCTACGGCCATATTGGCCATCTTCTCCCGGCTCTCGCCATGTGCGGCCTTCTCGGCTCGTAACTCTTCGGCCGCCTTCAAAGCAGCCGCATTACCCAATCTTGCTTCTTCCTTGGCTCGGGCAAGTTCCGCCCGCAAGGCTTCAACAGTGGCAGCTCCATCTGCAGTCATAACATGTTAAAAACACTGGCATCATACTCTTCCTATGTGGCATTTACCAGACAAGGATACTTACCCTGCGCCTCGTCAAGCCTTTTGTTAACAAGCTCGATGTCGGCATCTGCCGCATCCAACTGCCGTTCTAAACGGGCAAACTGGCTAGTCCGGCTGGCCATCGGAGCTTCCATCTCCTGCACATAAAGGCAGCATGGTTATTACCTGGGAATATGATCCTCCGTTCGTCATCGTTTCCGAGGACAACCAGAGTCTCAAGGGCTACTATCTACACAGGGCACACGTAGCATGTGCAGGACTATTACACATTCCTTTTATGTACCTCAAAGCCTGTCAGTAGACTCATAAAAGCTTCATGCAATCCGCTTTCGGCGGACGATATCCTCTCCATCACCGTATTCATCAGCACACGGTGATCATCTGAGATGGCCGCTCGCCCCACCAACTCCCTCAGAACGTCCGATCGCACACTAGACGGCGCCGGACTCTTTTGTCTGCTCTCTTCAGGAGCCGGACACTGGGAGCCTCGGGGATCAATAGGATTACCTTCTGGCCTCACCGGACTCGGAGAGGCCCTCCGCGCGACACTTTAGGGTCGCCCGCTTCCGGAGCGGAGGAGTCCGGAGGAGGCGTCTCGCTCTCCATCATCTCTGGAAGAAGATCCCCCGAAGACGAGCTCATTTGAGAGGGGCTAAGGCCCGAACTGCACAAATATATGCGATGGTTATTTTCTCAGAAGAAAAAGATGACATATCTGTACTATTAAAGTTTTCGGGTCACTTACGACTCCCGGGAGAATTGATCCCCCCGCAGACTTTGTGCGGCAGCAGCACCCCCCAAGGTAGGGCCCCCGGTGGAAGATTTCTTCTCCCGTTTGGAAGCTTCGGCTTCCGAATTCCCGGGCGCGGTCCTTTTCCTCTTCCGGTCGTCTTCCTTCTCGGAGACGCTCGCTCCCTCGGTTAGAATAGGCAGCGTTGGGGGCCTGCGTCCGCCTGCATTATCCTCCACAGTATCTTCCTTCAAGGGATCCGGGCAAGGAGCGGTCTGGAGCATCTTTTCCAATACCGGATTCTCCAAACCCTCAGGGAGGGGGGCCGAACACCGAATCAACTTCGCCTTTGTTAACCAGTCCTGGTCGAAAAAGCAAACTCTCAGAAATAACTTCATAATGAAGGTAAGATAATATGTTCGGCCGGAAGATTCCTTACCTGTTCGGCGGCGCGGTTACTACTCAGGCCCACGTCCTCGGTGATTTCCGGACACTCTACTTGAGGTCCGAAGAATGACTTATACATATCCTCGTGCGACAGGCCGAGAAAATTCTGAATGACACGCGGACCCTCGGGATTGAACTCCCACAAGCGAAGGGGCCGATGTTTGCAAGGCTGGACTTGACAAACCAGCATAACTTGTATTGCCGCAACCAAACTGAGATCTTCGTTGAAGAGATCTCGAATGCGGCTCTGCAGCAAAGGCACGTCCTTGGCTGGACCCCAGCTCAGTCCTCTGCTGATCCATGACATCAGTCGTGGTGGAGGACCCGAGCGAAAAATGGGGGCGGCCGCCCACTTGGCACTTCTAGGAGTCGTGATGTAGAACCACTTATGTTGCCATAATGCAGACACCTCTGGGATGGAACCTTTGGGCTACGGAGCTCCTGTCATATTGCGTATTGAGGCGCCTCCACACTCTGCATGTTGCCCTTCGATCATCTTCGGCTTTACTTCAAAGGTCTTGAGCCATAAGCCAAAGTGGGGGGTAATCCGGAGGAAGGCCTCGCATACGACAACAAAAGTCGTGATATGCAGGAAGGAGTCCGGAGCTAGATCATGGAAATCTAGCCCGTAATAAAACATCAAGCCCCTGATGAAAGGATCCAGTGCAAAACCTAGACCTCGGAGGAAGTGGGAGACGAACACGACGCTCTCATTGGGTTTGGAGAGGGGACGGCCTACCCCCGGGGAGGCAGCTGATGCGACATCTCGGCGGTCAGATACCTGGCCTCCCTCAAATTTTTAATGTCTTCTTCCGTGACGGAGGAGGGCATCCATCGGCCTTGAAGGTTGGATCCGGACATGACTGAAGGTTCGGAGCACCTGACCTGAGCTTTGGGCGATTGAGCTTGAGGCGGGGGAAGGATTCAATTGAGCACGGGAGGGAAAAGGTAAAAGCTTTGTCCCTTTATAAAGAGGGTGGATATCAAGCGCCCTCCCCGTGTCCGTTTGGACTTGCCTATGATCTAGGAGTCCTAGAAACGGTTGGGTTACCCACGCCCGTATTGATGAGAATCCCGTAATAAGGGGACACGATCTCTGCTTTAACAAGACGTGCCAAGGAAACCACCTCGCATAACACGCTGAGGTGGGTAATTAAATGACTCGGATAAAGGCTTGGCCGTGGTGTGTCGCACCATGGAATACGTCAGCAAATTAGATTTGTGTAAATATTATTCTCTCTATGGCAGCATGTGGAAACTTGTTTTGCAGAGCCGGACACTATCTTTGTGTTTAAGATCTTCTATGAAGTACTTGGAGGAGGAACCCGCCTTGCAATGCCGAAGACAATTTGTGCGCCGGACTCGTCGTCATTGAAGCCTGGTTCAGGGGCTACTGAGGGAGTCCTGGATTAGGGGGTGTTCGGATAGCCGAACTATACCTTCCGCCGGACTCTTGGACTATGAAGATACAAGACTGAAGACTCCGTCCCGTGTCCGGAAGGGACTTTCCTTGGCGTGGAAGGCAAGCTTGAAGATACGGATGTTCAGATCTCCTACCATTGTAACCGACTTTATGTAACCCTAACCCTCTCCGGTGTCTATATAAACCGGAGGGTTTTAGTCCGTAGGACAACATACACATCAACAATCATACCATAGGCTAGCTTCTAGGGTTTAGCCTCTCTGATCTCATGGTAGATCAACTCTTGTACTACCCATATCATCAATATTAATCAAGCAGGACGTAGGGTTTTACCTCCATCGAGAGGGCCCGAACCTGGGTAAAACTTCGTGTCCCCTGCCTCCTATTACCATCCGGTCTAGACGCACAGTTCGGGACCCCCTACCCGAGATCCGCCGGTTTTGACACCGACACTTGGCTTTCAATACATGATCCAAAGACAGAAAAGATGGAAGAAAAGAGATGGAAGGATGTGATGGATAGGGCCCATTCACAACCCAACATATGTGGACGAAGCTTATTCACATTGTCGAGCGTATATGAGCGCGACGACTATATCTCGCATTAAGCGAGACAGAACGATCTCTCACGTTGAACGATACAGTAACGGGCCAGCCCAATAGCAGACACTTAAAAGAAATAGAAGAGAAAGAAAAGAGAGCGCCCCGAAGGATTTAAACCTTGGTCTCCTAGTTGATCGTGAGGGTAGCTAGGAACTGCGGTAGATTCGTGTTCAAGATTATCTGGTAGGTCAAGCCTTCTTAAGTCGAAACGTGCCGTGTTTCCACTGTTTCTTTTCCGTTGTTTCCAGTTTTTTTTCTTTTATTTTTCACTGTTTTCATTGGGTTTTTCTCTTCTTTCTTTTTTGTTGTTTTTCTTTATCACTTTCTCGGTTTTGACTAGGCTTTTCCTTTTTTCCCTTTTCTTTCTCTCTTGTTTTTCATCGATTTTTGTTTTATTTTTTCATCTTCTTTATTTTTTGTTTGGTTTTCTTATTTCTTCTCTGTTTTTTGCTTTTCTTTTTTCTTTCTTTTGAGTTTTCTATATTTCCTTTGGTTTCATTCTACATTTTTCGTATATGTTAGCAACATTTTTCTAATACATATCTGACATTTTGCAATACAAATTTAACATTTTTTAATACATGGTCAACATTTTTCAATACACATTTTAAAGTTTTTCTAATGTTGATTAACATTTTCCAAATACAAGATTAACATTTTTTGGATACATGGTCAACATTTTTCCTATACACACTTTTAAACTCTTTCATATGTTTGATTAACATTTTTTCAAATACAATAAATATTTTTCCTATAAAGACTTTTAAACTTCTAAACATTTTTTCAAATACATGGTCAACATTTTTTTCTATGCATATTTAACATTTTTCAAAAGCCTGATTAACATTTTCTCAATGCAATATTGACATTTTTTGGAACACATTGTCAACATATTTTGAATACACATTAAACATTTTCCAAATGATTGTTAACATTTTTCAATACTTGTTCAAGAATTTTTCAAATGCTTGATTAACCTTTTTTATATACATGATCAAAAAAATCATCATTTTTGTAATACTTGGTCAGTATTTTTTCAATACACATTTAAAAAAGTTCAAATGCTTGATCATCATACAAATACTTTTTCAACATTTTTTTCACATGCTTGATTAAAAAATTATATAAATGATCAAGAAATTAAATCACTTTTTAATACATGGTCGGCATTTTCTCTATACTCATTTAACATTTTTCAAATTCTTTGTCTAACATGTTTTTAAATACTTGTTCAACATGTTTTTCAAATGCTTTGATTAATATTTTTATATACATGATCAAAAGATTTCATCGGTTTTTAATATATGGTCAACTTTTTTTATACACATTCAACATTTTTCAAAATATTATGTAGAGTCTATTTTGTAATATGTATGTTTAGAATATTTGAAAGTGTAAACAAAAGTAAAAAAGAAAGAAATCAAATATATATATATATATATATATATATATATATATATATATATATATATATATATATGTGAAAAAAATGAGGCAGTGTACTACCGCGAACTCGGCCGGGCCATATGCTCGCACACTTCAGCGAGTTGGACATAGGCGCTCCCGTATATGAGCCTATCGTGCCCGTGGACAACAATTGAAGAACCCGAATCCGTGAGTCTATAGGGCTTAGGGCAAGCCTTGGCTCTGAGCCTTCAAAATTTGGTTCAGTTGTGCAGTTCCTGCCGAAAACAAAAGGCAAAGGTGCACTTTCAGCATCTAACAAGGAGTGCAAATCTGTCATAGATCTCTATGTCGATCTCACATTTAGAGAGATGAACGTTAAGCGAGCGTGTAGATCCTTTATAATGACATTATTAGCTTATCATAAAATGTCGGTCTCAACGCACAGCACATTCATTTGCACATTCCAAGACGAGGTTTGCTTGTCTTTTTGTCAACGGCTTTGAGAGCCAGCCAGCCGGGCACTGGAGCTTCATCAAGCTTTTCACAAAGGAAAGGCTGAAAAGATACGCTAGCTCTATCCTCCAAAAAAAAGGACACGCTAGCTCCCATGTACGCCCCCACCAAGAAGCGATCATCACGAGAGTCGAGAGAGGCAGCGCACTGTTGGGTCAACAGTAGCAGCAACACGCATGCAGGCAGGCGGGCAGAAGATCACCGCCAATGGTGGTAGTGGTACGCGTGCACAGCTTTTGCATCTTTCCCGGAAGCTGGCCAGCCCTGCACGACGCGACGCCGCTGCCTGTCAGTAACAGCAGCTCCATGACCAAACCCAGCCCAACGATCGAGTACGTCCATGGACGCTTTTGTTCCCTCCACTCCACTTTTAACCCCATCATAATCAACGGTGCCACTGGGTGAAGGGAAGGAAAGGGGAGGGAATCGAGTTCCCCCCAAATGGATCCATCCGTAGACCGCCACTAGCTCCCGTCCGCACCATTCCATAATGCGTGATCAATCTATGCATCATCATTGTTATTCATTAGACGGTCAGATAGCTCAGTATTAGGTTGGTAGGCAGATAGAAAGATGATTATTTTCCAACAACAAAGTAAAGAGAGGCGGCATGCAATGCAAAGATCACGGTGGTGTTGCTGTTGATGATGATGGGCGGTGAGTGGTGACTGATAGCGCATCCCATCTTTTGTTGCAGGGGGGGAAATATCATGCGGGGGGGCGAGGCGACTGGGGGGGCGACTCCCCGGGCGATTCCCAGGGTGTGTCCCCGGGGGACCGCGGAGGCCGCCGCCGCGCCATGCCTCCCCGCGGCGGCTCGGGCGGGTATTGGCGGCCGGTTTTGGGCCCTGATGGAGTCAGACAACGAGGACGACGCCGGAGATGGAGACATGGCGATACGTTCGCCGCTGTCACCTACGCCTTCGGATTTGATAGGCGATCTATTTCATGCAGGTTATGATGAAGATGCGGTCGCCAATAACGTAGACACGGTGGTGCCGGTGGAAGATCCGGCGCGGGTGGGGCTTCACCCGGACGAGAGGAGGGAAGTGGTACGACGTGTCGTTCATCGGAGAAATGCGGCATCGACGGTCAGGCCATGGAAGGTCCCTATACCCAAGGTATGCCCTCCGAATCTTACTCTTTTCGACATGATTAAGCCGGAGTCGTGGATTACTGTTAAGAGACGAAAGAACAGGAAGCGGAGGGGCGTGCATCCGGCGCCGGCGGCGGCCATGGCGTCCGCAGAACCTTCCCAGATCGCTCAGATGCGATCGGCTCGTTTGAATTTTTTGATGGGTTGCGATGGGCCGACTATGTGTCGGTCGGGGAGGCGAGGAGATGGGCCTGGGATGGCTGGGTATGTGGCCTAGGCTAGACCGGACCTGACTCTCCTACGTAGCGAACCTCCATGCACGAACGCAGCGATATCTCTTTCTTCTGCTATCGCGCCGTCGACTGCTAGCGCTAGGGTTCGTAGGCGAGGGACTCCGGGATTCCCAGCGTGTGGCTCGGGTTGGGCGAAGAGGATCACGCCTCTCCGGCCTATGGTAGGCCGCGGGGCGGCAGCGCCGCCGGCCAAGAAAACCGTCACGGTGGTTCCCTCGGGTCGGGGCGGGGCTGCGCCGACGACAGATGCGGCTACTGGACGTGGGGCACCGGCGGGTGATGGCGCGGTGCCCGGATTCCCTGGTCGTGGAGCGGGCAATCTGGGCACCCACCGGCCAGGGCAAGTGCCGCTGCTTCCTTTGCCTGGACGGGGCGGGCCGAGACCTCCAGCACCAGGAGTGGTCGCTGCGCCGACGGCTGCGAGCCGGGGAGGGACTCGGCCCCCGTACCGGGCGTGACGACCGGTGTGCAACCGGCCGGGGTCGGGGCGGGACACGGCCCTCGGCGCCGGAAGCTGCAGTACCAGGCCGGGGTGGCGCGGTCTCAGGAGCTGCGCCTACTGTCGGCTACCAGCCTCGTGCCAAGCCTCCACCGCACTACGTCGCGCGGCCTGCGCAGGATCATTCGGGATCATTGCAAACGAGACAGAACACCAACACGACAGAGTCCTATGACCCGCCCCGAGGTCAGTGGGGGGACGACGGGTCGGACGCGTATGGAGTTGGACAGCATCGAGGGTCTTCATCCACGGGGGGCGGCCGGGGCTATGCCTGGCAGAGTGACGGGTCTGCTGAGAGACCGTTTCTTGGCCCGGCAGGTGGTTTTGTTGAGGGGGCTTCCGGCCCGGATCACCGTCAGAGAGGAGGATTTCGTGGCCATCGTGGTGGTCGGGTTGGGGGTCGTGGGAGGTTTCGCCGACCGCCCCCGCCCAGGGCAATTGATCCCGCGGCATCTACAGCGGAGGATGGTCATACTCTTACCGAGCCCCAGCCGATGGAGGCAAACGTCGGGGTCAGTGTTGAGGTTCCTGAGGCTGGGATGGTGGAGGAGGTTATTGAAAGGGCGTCCAAATATGCTCGAAAGAAGGAAAGGATGCTTTGTTACCGCTGCGGTGAGAAGGGTCACTTCATTGCTGAATGTGTGGCCCAACTGTGCGAGACGTGTGGCAAGCCGGTACACGATTCGGGGAGTGCCCGTTGTTGCGTGACCTGCCTCCGACGCTGAACATTTATGGAGTCTATTGTGCTGAGCTCATGTTTTTTGAGTCCCCGGCGGCAAGAGAGGTCCCGGAGGATACACTAAGCTTGACTACCGGGATTGTGAAAGCAACCCAGGGCGAGGTGACTGAGGCACAGATTGTGAGGAGGCTTCAGGAGTTGGTTCCCGGGGATTTTCGATGGGAACTGGTGCTTATCGAGGACAGGTCTTTTAAGGTTGAGTTCCCAACTGTGGATGATCTGCAGAGATTATTGAGCTTTGGCCTGTGTCGAGTTCCTGGTACTACGTGTATCTTGGAGTTCCATGAGTGGAAGCAGGTTGAGCCTAAGGGGAAGCCGCTTACGCAGGTTTGGTTGCGGTTTACAGGGGCTCCTTCTAAGCCTCTTGAGGATGCTCGAGTGGTGGCTAGCATGGGCATAATGGTGGGGAAGACAGAAAAGTGGATATGGCGTTCACACGTGCCCATGGGGTGGCCCGGATATTGGTGAGTGTTCTGGATATAGAGTTCGTGCCCGATAAGGTCAACTTGACCTACAGGGGAGTGGTGTTCCCGCTAGACATCGAGTTTGAGGACACGGATTTATTTGATGATGCGGTTAATGGTAATGATGTTGACATGCAAGACAGTGATGGTAATGCCGGGGCCAAGGGGGCACCGTCAGATGAGCCCACGCATGAGGGGTCTAATGGTTCTTCTCAGTTGCCCGGGGATGGGACCGGGGTTGAGCCTGCTGCTTCCCCAGCGGTACCCATGACTACTCTGCGCTTTGGGTCTTTTCAGCCAGCCTCGGCACCTCCCAAATTATGGAGTGACCGGGTAGATTCTGATGATTGTCTTGAGTACATGCTCCCCCCGTTGGAGTTCGAGAGGGAGGCTGGCTTTTCTGCGGGTCGCCAGCCCAGGACTATGGTCGGAGCTACGGAGAGGAGCCTGGAGGGAGCTTCTCTTGCACTGGCACCCCAGGCGGACGCGACTCCGATGTCGGCGTCTACGGGCAGGGTGAGTCGAGGGGGGGGGGGATTCGAGGCAGGTGGTCTCTCCTTCTTCCCACCCCACCACGCCCTCGGCGGCGTCGGTCACGCTGGCCCAGTGTGGGTCGGCCGGTTCGAGGGGCGGGAGCCCGAGGCAGGCGGCCTCGGCTCCTGCCTCCCCGACGGTGGCGGTAACCACCGCAGCAGTAGCGGAGCTGGGGGGGGTGCTGGGGCAGGAGGCCTTGGCTCCCCCTTCACCCTCGACGATCAGGAGGACCGTCTCTCCCTCGCTGATGGCTCATGTGTCGGAGCCGGTGGCTGCGGTCGGAGGAGGGCGCGGGCAGGCGACCCCCGTCATCACCTCCTCTCCGCCCCTACCCATGACCAGGGTCCCTAGTGTGGGATTCCCGTCTAGGGGGATCGGGAGCCCGCTGACGCCTTCTCAGGTAACCCCGGTACAGTCTTCGGAGGGCTCTATGCCAGGTGTTACTAGGGAGGAGGTGGTCGCATTTGGCGGGATCCCGGACCCGATTGCCGAGGGGAGACGGATGAGTGCTCGCATCCTGGACGTCCCCGAGATAGATGATATGCAGCAGCGGTGCGCTATGAGGGCGGCCAAGCTTCAGGAGGCTGCGTTTACATCTGGTATGTCCGTCAACTTATCTAATTCACTATTGCATTTTTCTAGTGAGGACATTATAAATGATGCAAACCAATTAGGAGTTTCACTAGGTGCTACGGACAGTGAGATTACTAAGTCGGTGAATGATATTTTAGATCTGGAGGCGGAACGTGCTTTAGAGACTATTCATAATCTTGCAGCAGTTAAACCAATGAATGATGATGAGATTAATGCGTTAGGGGTTAGAGGGCTTGATAGCTTGTGTGCAGATCTAGCACCCACCAACCATGACGCTGAGGAAGATTATGTTTCCCCAGAGAATGATTTGACTAATATTGGTGAACCCGGTCATGAGGACCGGGTGCCCGAGCTTAGTAAACCTAAGCGTAAGTGGAAACGGAAGATCTATCCCGATTCCGCAGTTCGTAGGAGTGCTAGGATTCGAACTACCAAAAAATTCCATGATGAACTATGAGAGGAATTTTTTGGAATAGCAGAGGTCTAAAGGACTTGGCTAAAAGAAGATTCCTGGCTGAGACAGCTGTAGAAGAGAAGTTAGACTTCGTTGCTCTATCAGAGACGGGTAGAGATAACTTTGCACCGCAGTTTCTTTCCTCTCTGGTTGGTGGTATTGATTTCGATTGGCATTGCCTCCCTCCGCGAGGAAGATCGGGTGGTATCTTACTCGGTGTGAGATGCGATTCGCTTGAAGTCCGTAGTGTAGTGATGGGCGATTTCGCGGTCAAGTTTCGAGTTAGGTCTAAGATGGATGGCTTTAACTGGGCTTTGGTGGCGGTTTATGGTGCCGCGCAACCAGAGCTGAAAGCGGAGTTCCTCGCAGACCTTGTTCGAATCTGTGGATCAGAGCAGCTGCCAATTTTAGTTGGAGGTGATTTCAATATCATCAGGAGGAGAGAGGAGAAGAACAATGATAACTTTGATGGCAGATGGTCCTTCATGTTCAACACCATTATTGAAAGCTTGGATCTGAGAGAGATTGAACTTTCTGGTCGAAAGTTCACATGGGCTAACGCTCTGCCAAACCCAACCCACGAAAAACTTGATAGAGTTCTTGCAAGCGTGGAGTGGGAACAGAAATTCCCGCTGGTTACGGTGCAAGCTCTTTCGAGGGGAATATCTGATCATACCCCATTGTTCATGGACTCAGGGGAGCCGAATCATGTGGGTAACAAGAACACCTTCTCCTTTGAGACGTCGTGGTTTGAACGGGAAGGGTTCTTAGATTTGATAGCCAGGGAATGGGTTAAAGATGTTCGAGGCAAATCTCCAATTGAGAGGTGGCAGAATAAGATTAGGAACTTGAGAAGTTTCTTACGAGGTTGGGCTAAGCACCTTAGTGGTGTGTATAAGATTGAAAAGGATAGACTCCTTACTCTTATACATGACCTGGACATTAAGGCTGAATCCAACATTTTGGCACCAGCAGAGCTTCAGGTTAAAAATGAGGCGGAAAAGAGGTTGAAAGAACTACTCCGCGAAGAAGAACTGAAGTGGGCTTTACGTGCTAAAGTACGCAGAGTGGTCCAGGGGGACGCAAACACTTAGTTCTTCCATTTAATAGCTAATGGCAAACACAGAAAGAAGCGAATATTTCAGCTTGAGCAGGACGAGGGCACTATTTTAGGTCAGCATAACCTAAAAACATACATAACCGACTATTATAAGCAGTTATTTGGACCGCCGGAGGAGAATACAGTATCCCTCGATGAGTCCAGAACTGAGGATGTGCCTCAGTTATCGGCTACTGATAATGACATTCTAGTTGCCCCGTTCACGGAGAAGGAGGTTTTCGATGCCATTGCACAAATGAAAAATAATAAGGCTCCTGGACCGGATGGTTTCCCGGCTGAGTTCTATAAGAAGTGCTGGCACATTATTAAGGGGGATCTGTTCTCTGGACAGCTTCAACTATTCCACTTGAATTTTGGGACTATCACACTACTTCCTAAGAAGACGGATGCGGTCAGAATTGAGCAATTCAGGCCTATATGTCTCCTTAATGTTAGTTTCAAAATATTCACTAAGGTCGGGACTAACAGGCTCACACAGATTGCGCATTCTGTGGTGCAACAGTCCCAAACCGCTTTCATGCCGGACAGAAATATCCTTGAAGGGGTGGTAGTCCTGCATGAAACGCTCCATGAAATCCACTCCAAAAAATTAGATGGAGTGATTTTTAAAGTGGATTTCGAGAAAGCGTATGACAAGGTCAAATGGCCATTTCTCCAACAGTCTTTGCGTATGAAAGGCTTTGATGAAGCCTGGCGCAGACAGGTTCAATCATTTACGCAAAAAGGTAGTGTGGGAATTAGAGTTAATGATGACATAGGTCACTATTTCCAGACACATAAAGGCCTAAGACAAGGAGATCCGATGTCCCCTATCTTGTTTAACATAGTGGTGGATATGTTGGCAGTCTTGATAGGAAGGGCTAAGGAAAATGGTCAAGTAGGTGGATTGGTGCCTCATCTTATTGATGGAGGTGTTTCTATCCTACAATACGCTGATGATACAATCATCTTTATGGAGCATGACTTGGCTAAGGCAAGAATATGAAGCTGGTGTTATGCCTATTTGAACAATTGACCGGGTTAAAGATAAACTTTCATAAGAGCGAGCTGTTCTGTTTTGGTAGGGCCAAAGATGAACATGATGCTTATAGGCAATTGTTTGGATGTGAGTTGGGAGAGCTACCATTCTCATACTTGGGAATTCCTATTCACCATCGTAGGCTAACGAACAGAGAATGGAAGTGCATCGAGGACCGATTTGAGAAGAAACTGAGCTGCTGGAAGGGCAAGCTCATGTCATATGGAGGCCGATTAATCCTAATTAATTCGGTGCTCACAAGTATGCCGATGTTTCTTCTCTCGTTCTTTGAGGTACCAGTTGGTGTTAGGAAGAGACTGGACTTCTATAGATCGCGGTTCTTTTGGCAGGGTGATGAGCTTAAAAGAAAATATAGGCTTGCTAAGTGGGATATCATCTGTAGACCGAAAGACCAAGGGGGTCTAGGTATTGAGAATCTAGAAATTAAGAATAAATGCCTTCTTAGCAAGTGGCTGTGGAAGCTTTCGTCGGAAAATGATGCTATATGGGCTCAAATCCTTCGCGGCAAGTACCTCCAGTCAAAAACCTTGTCACAGGTCACAGTAAGGCCTACCGACTCGCCCTTCTGGAAGGGTCTCATGAAGGTCAAGCAGGCTTTGTTTAATAGGACAAAGTTTGTTGTTGGAAACGGCACGAGTACACGTTTCTGGGAAGATACTTGGCTCGGTGACACACCCTTAGCCATCCAATATCCCTCTTTGTACCGCATTGTTCAACGACGTGAGGTGTCCGTTGCATCGGTCTTTCAATCTATCCCCCTTAATATACAGTTCAGACGAGTGCTAGCGGGCAATCGTTGGGAAGAATGGCTCCGTCTGGTTAGGAGACTGATGGAAGTGCAGCTTTCTCAACAACCCGATGAATTACGCTGGAAGTTGACTAAGTCTGGAGTATTCACGGTTAAATCAATGTATATTGATGTAATTAATTTGAACTCCATTCCTACGTCCAAACATGTGTGGGATGTCAAAGTTCCTTTGAAAATAAAAGTGTTTATGTGGTTTGTCCATAAACAAGTAATTTTAACTAAGGATAACTTGATGAAGCGTAATTGGACAGGACCTACTAGGTGTAGTTTCTGCGATCGGGATGAGACTATTAAACACCTATTTTTTGATTGCCCGCTGGCCAAGGTACTTTGGCAGACGGTCCACATTGCTTTCAATATCAAACCCCCGACTTCTGTTTATGCGTTCTTTGGGACATGGCTTAATGGGTTTGAGTCTAACGTAGCGAGACATATTCGGGTTGGGGCTTGTGCTTTGTTGTGGACTATCTGGAATTGCAGAAATGATCTGGTCTTTAACAGAATATCATGTATACAATTTTTGCAGGTTTTATTTCGGACTACGACACTGATTCGTTCGTGGTCGCCACTCACCCAGACGGAGGCCAGGGAGCATTTGGTTACTGGGTCTGTCCGCTGGGAGATGGTAGCTCGGGATATCTTCAACCGGTTTGGATGGCGGTCATGTAATAGGATAGGCATTTAGTTTTCCTATCTACTTTACCCAGCCGGTTGTGGCATCTTAATTTGGCTAGTTGTTGTTTCTAGCCTTTTTTGGCTCTGTGTGAGCTTTTTCTACTTTTCTACGGCCATTGGAACCATGTTGGCAGTACTTCATTTTTTAATAAGAGGGCCGTATGCATCATGCTGATGCAGAGGCCGGGTTTTTTTCCCCTTTTCGAAAAAAATCAAGTCTCGGACATGCCATTGATATGCCGCTGCTTTTGATTTTATTTTATTTTTAGTCGAGGATCGGTGCTTTTGATTTATAAGTGGGGGGCATCAGCGCACGAGGCTGAGCAGGGGTAAAATGACGGAATCATGCTGGAGAAGTAGTGGAGAGAACACGATCGAGATCTATCAGCGTTCCCGGCAACATCATCCACCACAAGACAACACTTTTAGCAGCAACTTTTGGCCCAAACCCAGATTTGTTTGCTTGTTTTAGTCTCATGAGAGGGAATAGGCATCGATCACGGGCTAGCTAGCTGCTCCCACCAAGACCAGGTGCATGGTGATGGATGGACGGACGGACGGACGAGGCGCCTTTTCCTTGTTCCTTGCTTTTCGGTGCTCCCGAGTTCTCATTTCACAGGCTGAGGCAGAAGATGAACTGAACGACAAGCAAGGTTCGGCCTGAATAAAGACCACTCACGTCGGGGTCCTTTTCCACCCCTTTACGACGAGAGGAGAGGAGAGGGACCTATAATTGTTTGTGGGCACACAGTCACAAAACTCCACTGGTGCCGCGTCGACTCCTCAGATCAAGATGCGCGCCTCGTCGGTTGATTGATGATGATTCCTGGCGGGCGTCCTGCCTGGATTCGCACAGCACACCGTGTCCGTGTCTCGCGCTTCAGCCGGGCACATGCCGATGCCAGGCCCCATACAGACGACTCGTCTCTTTTCTTCTTCTTTTCCAATCGCGAATCGATGCTTGTGACATGGACGCGGGCCATGCGCGCCACCATAAAGCAACCATCGTATTCGTACGTCAAAGCATCTACATCCGTGATGGACAAATCCAGGCCCTTAAACTTTTACGGACGCGTCCGCCATGATAGACAAATCCGAACCCTCAAGCGTCTCCTCAAATCCTGACGTCCACATTCATATATCTCATATCCGGTACCTTAGAGCATCTACAACCGGACTTAACAAATCCAGCCATTCAAACGCCAGCGGACAAGGCACTAACAGAGCACTCCCTATATCCACGGCTCTACACCCACGTATCTCATATTCCGTCCCTTTTTTTATACTAACCCATGCAACGTTGCTAAAAACTAGATAGATCATGAGCAGACATACAAATGCACAATAGGTTCATCAAAGTATCACAGCCGGATCATCGAAAGATAGCCAAAGTTCACATAATACACACAATACGACGAACAAGTTCAAACTACAATTAAAAACTTGAAATAAAGACGGATCTTCACCACTTCCTCGCCGGCCCTTTGCTCTTCCGGTCGTCGACGCAGCTCTGGGAGTCCGCGGCAAGAGGTGGGTCCATGTCGGACCGGTCGGAGGATGAGGAATCGAAGATGACAATGAAGCCTTGCAAGCGTCGGACGACGCTGTCTTGCTGGCGCTTGAGCTTGGCCACCCTCGGCACCTCCCGCTCGGATTGCTCAATGGCGAGCCGGAGCTGCTTGGCGTTGGACCTCTGGAGCCGTCGGGCCTTCGTCTCTGCCTCAATTAGTGACCGGCGGCACGCCCACTAGAAGAGACGGCCCTCCTCGTCGGGCACCCGGCGTTGGTGGGTAGACTGCGCAGACCCGTCGTACCCGCCAGCCCTCTGCCTCTCGCGGCGGGCAGCTTGTGCCTCCGACTCTGGAGTCCTCATCCGCGGCGTCGGCTGAGCGGGCACTAGAACCCAGCGCTGCCCGCGCGGAGCAGCGGCCGGAGGTGGAGGAGGCCGTCGGACGAGAGGTGCAGATTTGGTAGGCCTCGTAGATCCGCGCGCCGGGCGGGAAGGGCCGGCGCCGGCATCAGCGCTGGCGCGACAGGGGGCGTCACACCGGACCAGGAGTTGCCACCCGCATCGACCAGCGAGCGCTCGAGCGCGATACAGAGCGCCGGCTCCGCCTCATCTCCGGAGTGGCTGCCGATGCTGCACATGCTCGCCGGCGCTAGGAATTTGGCAGATTGGGAAAATGGGAACGTCGGGAAGGGGAGGAGAGGGGAGCTGGAGTGAGCTAGGGTTTCTGTCACACGGGAGTTCTTGTGGGGTCAGGGTGGGCCAGCGGTGGGCCGGGCTGATGTGGCGGGCGTGCCCGGATCACCTCATATCCATCCTATATTTAAGACGGATATGGGGGGTGCCGGTCAGCCCGGACGTTTGAGGTCTGTTTGAGAGTTTTCGATTGGGTTGGTATTTTGTAACCGGCCAGTGACTGGACGGCGTGCTTAGGCGTATGAGACGGATATAGGGCACCAAGTTGTAGATGCTAAGCATGTAACATGGAACTAAACAACATAGATCATCGAACAAACATAGAATCAAACATAGAAATGCACATTTCCATTCAGCAACGGATCTCCAAATGATCGCCAAAGGTCACATAATTCACATAAACGACGGACAAATTTAACTTAGATTACTAAGAACTTGAAATTAAAGACGAAGACGGCGGAGCTTCACCATTTCCTCGCGGGGCCTTTGCCCTTTTCGGTCGTCGACGCAGCTGTAAGCTCCCGCCACAGGTGGAGGGTCTTGGTCGTCCGAGTAGGTGCAACTGTCGTGGTCGCCGTCGTGGTGTCGGAGTCAGAGAGGACGATGAGCCCTTTCATCTGAAGACCGTCATGTCTTGTTCCCGCTTCAACTTGACGACCCGAGCCTTCTCCACCGTTGCCTCCTTCGCCTCGCGCTTTGACTGTTTAATAGCAAGCCGGAGCGCCTTGGCATTCTTCCGTCGAAAGCGGCGAGTGTCTGTCTCCTCCGCCATGAGGGACCGGCGGGAGACCCATGCGAGGAGCCGCGCATCCTCGTCAGGGTCCGCCTGCATCTCAGGGCGGCGACGTGCGGACTGCTCCACTGGTCCCTCTCCCGTGCATGCTGCCTCTCGCGGCGCGCGGCGCGTGCAGGCACTAGCATCCACCGCTGCCCATGTGGAGGAGCGGCCGGTGGGGGAAGGAAACGACACGGGGGTGGTGCGGATTGCGCTGTCCTGGAGTCGTTGCGCACAGGCCGGGAGGGTCCAGCTCCGGCGTCTGCGTTGCGTTGGCGTAGGAGCTGCGGCGACACTCCAGATCCGGAGTTGCCGTCGGTCTCCATCTTGGAGCGCTCCAACGCAATGCAGAGGGTCATCCCCTTCTCGCAGTCGAGCTTGAAGTAGGAGTCACTGTCGGAGTTGGACATCTTAGTGGATGGGATCGAAACTGAGGAGGGAGAGGAGAGGACGGAGTGAGAGAGTGAGCTAGGATTCGGAGCGAGGTGTCTGGATTGGGTTTTTGTGGGATAACTGTGGGGTCGGTGATGGTGTCGGGCCTGTCAGGCGGACGTGCCCGGACCGTCCCATATCCGTTTTATATTTGGATTGGATCTGAGGGGTGTCGGTTAGCCCGGATGTTTGTCTACGATTTGAGAGGCCAGGTTAGGTTGGCTTTTTGACCGGTCGGTAACTGGACGGTCTGAACAGGTATGAGAGGTCCGGATGTAAATGGCCTCAAAGCATTATATTAGCTGCAACGATGCGATTGATCCGATCCGATGGACAACCTCACCTCTTACGGAGAAGCATTCGTTTTCGTGGTGCCGATCACGGGCAAGCCGACCGGCAGCTGCATCATATCATACGGCAAACCGATTCAGTTGGGATAACTATTCGGATGCGGTCGACCCGTCCATCCATTCATGGAACCAAAGAAATGGCGTGCTTTACCGTAGCCGACCAGCTGATCGCTCATCTTCTTTTCTCCCCTCCCAAAGCGTCAAACCAAGATGCCACCGATCCAAGCAAAGCAACAACAATGGAGTACTCAACGAACGCAACGCAACGCATCCTCTCTTAAAGTGGTGGTTAAAGGTGGCGGGAGAATACATATGTCTCGTGCTAATGTGCCTAAACGAGAAGTACACTCAAGTGGCCGAAAGCATCTGTGCCTGGCTACCTACGGGGCCGGCCGGCCGGACGGACGAATCCATTCCTGTGGTCTCGTGATGAATGTCCAACCCGTCGCTGTCTGGCGTTTCAACCATACCATGAGAGGAACCTGCGCCGAGTTGTCTATTCCAGGTAGTATTATCAAACAAACCATCGCACTACCGAGATTCTTCTTGTGTTACCAGCACCAAAGCCCTTTTCCGACTAGTGCATGAATCAGTCTACACGTAAAGCACGATCAACAACAGTTGAAAAGACGTATATGGGGAGAGATCTGTTGACACAACACCCCCTAGATCATGGTTAACCAAAATAGCACCTTCTAGATTTTCCGTCTACTCCTGAGAGAATCCTAACTATTTATATGGTCATTTCCGGTGGTGGATTTAGCCCAATAGACTAAGGTTGGCCAACAATAAAATTCATATAAATATCTTTTCTCTCTCTTTATATAGAGTCTCTTTGTAAATCTCAGCAACCCTTTCGGTCTGCCCTCTGGATTCGCCAAAAGTCACTTCACGTCGATCAATACAACTTATCATATTTTACTCTTATAAAATAACCGTTTCATCCGATGAAAAGTGTACATTTAATTTTTTTTAGAACAAATTATGGAGTTAGTAAAAAATGCATTGAAAAGGTATAAACCTCTCTTTCCTTTTTAATTACCTAACCCCCAATGAGCTAAGTGCATGTAGAAATTTAAAAGATCATGTGTAGATTGCTATTGGTCTTGATTACTGTGTGATGAGAGAGCTTTTTTTTCTACTCCCTTCCACCGGTGAAGAGTGTACATCTAGAAATTTTAGGACAAATTATGGAGTTAGGTAAAAAAATGCATTGAAAAGGTGCAAGTCACCATCTCTCATCTTTAATTACCCAACCCCCAATGAGCTAAGTGTATGTAGAAATTAAGAAGACCATGTGTAGACTGCTACTGGTCTTGATTACCATGTGATGAGAGAAGTATTTTTTCTACTTTAAAGTGCGTTGAGAAGATAGAAGTACAATTTTTTGTGAACAAATTTTGAAGCAAGATGTATACTCTTCATTGAACGGAGGGAGTACACTTTTTTGTGGACAAATTTTGAAGCTAGATGTACACTTTTCATCGGACGGAGGGAGTACGATGGAGTACCTGCCTTCTCAATGCTCGCGACTGCCCTCAACATGGGCCGTTTCGCGCGCGCCTGGCAAGTTTCCCGTCATCCGATCTCCCCAGGAGATCAGCACCCAACCGATTTCCTCGTGGATCCATGACACATGAGCCACAGGCGCGCTTAGACCATCTTTTTGCGTTGTTTTTTGTTACTCCTGCATGGGATGTCTTGTGCATTGCTCCACGAGCATCGGGTGAGGCTGGGTCGGCTCGCCAGCACCGTTCGTTTCCTGCGGGGGTGTTTGCCTCTTGTGCGACAGGTACGCGCGTGCCTCGTGATCGGCATGTGAATTTACGGTTATTTGCAAAATGGTTTCGCTTGGTTTTCCTCGGATTCACACTTCTTCTCGATTACTTCTAACGCTAATCCCTCAATAGAGAAGAAAAATTATTTTTCCATTGTTTGACAGGAAATATTGCATCTAGAAGAAACCAAGGAGAATTACGAGAAATCAGAGCAAATGGAGCAACTTCCATGTTAAAAGCCAAGCCACCACGTGAGACAGAGCAAAAGACGGTCTTCCTTGCGAGCACTCCCGCTCGCATGGCTGGTCGTATGAGGTGCCTACGGCCCCACCACGTCTATACAAGACGCTTTCATGAAGGGGGGAGGCGATCAAAGAACCCTAGCCGCCGCTACCACTGCCAAGACAGAGAAGAGATACGGAGAACTACGGGGGATCTTCATAGTTTTGGTCCTTTCATCTCCATAATTGGTGTAAGAGGAATTCCAAGTTGTGAGATCGAGTTGCAAACTCTATTCGTACTTATCTGGAGATCAAGACCTGTTGGATCATTTGCTTCTATGTGTTATTCTCTGGTATGATTGGATATTCCCTTATGATGAGTGATTAATTCCCTCTGTATGTGGGAGATGTAGATGAGTGGTAAGATACATTTGTGCCTGATCTATATGTCGTCATTTGTGTTTGTAGTCTTGTGATATGTCTACTAAATTGTTACATTATGATGAACTCTATGCGTGTTGTCCAATTTAAGGGCCCAACTAACACGATCTAAAGACCTAAACAAGTAACATATGTTGTTTAGGAAATCTGCGACCTTTGATGTGACAGGTGAAGACATCTATGATGATCGAAGACAATATGAGATAATGGTGATCCATTTAACTTAATGCTTGGTTCCAGTCCAAAGACCTTAATTGTGAAGACGGCCACTCCGTGGCAACGACGAAGCAGGACCATTATATGGAACATAATCCCGCGAGGAGGATTCCATAACCGTAGAGTGAACCGCCTACCAAACACACAAATCAAATATTTTCCATTCTGAATATCTCGATACAAAGCTATAAAGCCGAACGTAATTGTATTCCATGGCAATCTCAAAACTACGAAACGTTTTAATGCTTGTTTTTCCTTTTTTGTGTAATTTTAAAACATGTTGTCTTTGTTGTAAACTCAAACTGATATTTTACATAGATTAATTTTAAATAATCATTTGTGGTTGTCGGGTGCCAAAATATGCAAAAAAATGTTTTAGGTACTTGACAATTTTACAAAACAAAATTAAAAATTGTCACCAAGATAAAGTTTTGATTGAATTTGCATGGCAATTTTTACTTTCATGCACCATTTCCAAATTTTCCAAGTGTCCATGGCAATTTTTACGTTCATGCACCATTTCCAAATTTTCCCAGTGTCCATGACAAATCTACTGTATTCACTATGGCTAGTTTATTAAAAAAACATGGCAATTCTTTTTTTTGTCCCATGCCAAATTTGCCAAGTGTCTGTCGCAAACCTAGTATATACACTATGATAAAATTCATGTCATGCTTGTTTTCTAGACATGGAAAGTTCACACATTTCCGTAATGTCTGCATGACAGATTTATGAATTTTCAAATTTGTCAAGTGGCAAGTTTTACACATTTTCGTAGTGCCCATTATTGGCTCGAGAATTTACGGTTATTTGCAAAATGGTTTCGCTTGGTTTTCGTCGGATTCACACTTCTTCTCGATTACTTCTAATGCTAATCCTTCAATAGAGAAGAAAAATCATTTTTCCGTTGTTTGACAGGAAATATTGCATCTAGAAGAAACCAAGGAGAATTACGAGAAATCAGAGCAAATGGAGCAACTTCCATGTTAAAGGCCAAGCCACCAGGCGAGACGGAGCAAAAGACGACCTTCCATGCGAGCACTCCACTCGCATTGTTGGTCGTATGAGGTGCCTACAGCCCCACCACGTCTATACAAGACACTTTCATGAAGGGGGGGGGGGAGGCGATCAGAGAACCCTAGCCGCCGCTACCACTGCCAAGACAGAGAAGAGATCCGGAGAACCATCGGGGATCTTCATAGTTTTGGTCCTTTCATATCTATAATTGGTGTAAGAGGAATTCCAAGTTGTGAGATCGAGTTGCAAACTCTATCCATACTTATCTGGAGATCAAGACTTGTTGGATCATTTGCTTCTATTGTAGATCTTCACGATATTATCGATATGGTTTTCATATGTGTTATTCTCTGGCATGATTGGATATTCCCTTATGATGAGTGAGTAATTCACTTTGTGTGTGGGAGATGTAGGTGAGTGGTAAGAATACATTTGTGCCTGATCTATATGTCGTAATTTGTGTTTGTAGTCTTGTGATCTGTCTAGTAAGTTGTTACATTGTGGTGAACTATATGCGTGTTGTCCAATTTAAGGGCCCAAGCAACACGATCTAAAGACCTAAACAAGTAACATATGCTGTTTAGGAAATCTGCAACCTTTGATGTGACAGGTGAAGACATCTATGAGGATCGAAGGCAATATGAGATAATGGTGATCCATTTAACTTAATGCTTGGTTCCGGTCCAAGAACCTTAATTGTGGAGACGATCACTCCGTGGCAACGGCGAAGCAGGACCATTATATGGAACATAATCCCGCGAGGAGGATTCCATAACCTTAGAGTGAACCGCCTACCAAACACACAAGTCAAATACTATATTCATGATACAAGGTAACTACTATAACCATCGGACAAGCACGCTTGATGTATACCATGAACAGAATTCTCTCCTCGCCTAATTTCTTTATTGTAGGAAACCACTTTACTTCCTAGTTCTATTTTTGTCATTTTACTTTGTTGTACTATTATTCTGTTTGCTACCAACTTATCATTTTCCTTACTCTACTTTATTCCACATGACAAACAAAATTCATTATTAGCTGGAATTTTTTGGATTATATGGTGTATAAGACTGTGCAATTTTTTGTAAATGTTTCTAATGGTCACATGGCAAATTTTGGATTTTGTTAAGTTAAAATCAACTTAACAGTTCTTGCATGTTTCTTCGTCTAAAATCACTTGTTGTATGTGACAATTCTGATTGAAACCTGTCACATAATTCTGGATGTGACAAATGACATGGCAAATTCTTATTTTATTGTTTTTCCAAGCATGGCAAATCCAGGTCTTTTTGTAATAATCCAATGGCAAGCTTTAGGAATTTTCGACCTTATTCATGACAATTTTAGAAATGTTTCTACTTTATTACATGGCAATTTTACAATATTTATTTGGCAATTTTATAAATAAAATTGTTTTCTACACAATACATTTTGCATAGCAATCCTATTTTTTTTGTTCCACGCCAAGCTTTATTGTACACACCATGGCAAATTTAATTGCACACATGATGAATTTTTTATTTTGAACATAACCATGGTAAATTCTTTTTTGGTAAACTTTTGACCATTGGAAAATTATTATTTACACCACGGCAAATTTATTCAACTAACCATAGTAAAAAATAGCATGGCAAATTACTTTTGAACATACCATGGCAATCATATCGACCATATGATGGCAAATTATTTGAAGATACCATGGCAATTTATTTGGCTATTTTTCACATTTTGCCTTCAGTTTTTTTGCCACTATCTTACAAAATGATTTTTTTTGGTAAATCAGGCGATGTGATGACAACAAACAATTTTCAAGATTTACAATGCTTTTTCTGAGAAAGAAAATATCATTTTATTTCCCATGTGGCCATTACAATGTTTCTAGCTTTCCATGGTTGTATTAGTAAACACGTTTCTTTGTGTTTATAAACACCCTAATTTTTATAATTTTTGTCATGATGTAGAAAAATATTTCTTATGTTTAAAGCTGCCATCGGACTATTCATGTTGTTACAGTTTAGATCATGAGAAATGAAATTTATGTTTGTATCATGAATTTTTCATCTTTTTGTTGATAGCTGTTTTTTTCTTCCAAAAACTGAGTTAATGGGGACTACCATGTTTTCTCCGTGAGCTACATGTGCTATCAAGGGGTCGTGCGAACCACCGCTATGCAAATGCTCAAAGGGAAACAAGGTGGTTCGCTTGTTCGAAGCTGATGGGGCGAACGAATCGTTCATTCGAGCCCCCTCCCAATTCTAACGCTAGATCGGCGTTGACGTCCATAATAAAAAATTATTTATTATTAAAGTAGGGAATTACTCACAGACGCTACACACTGGCAAATGTATATTTTTGTCGGTCAAATCCTTTGTCTTCTTTTTATCCTTCATGCTGGGGAACATATCATGCAATTTTTTTTAAAAAAAATCCTACGCTCACGCAAGATCTATTTAGGAGATGCATAGCAATGAGAGGGGAGAGTGTGTCCACGTACCCTCGTAGACCGAAAGCGGAAACATTAGGTTAACGCGGTTGATGTAGTCAAACATCTTCATGATCCAACCGATCTTAGTACCGAACGTACGGCACCTCCGTGTTCAGCACACGTTCAGCTCGATGACGTCCCTCGAACTCTTGATCCAGCAGAGGGTCGAGGGAGAGTTCCGTCAGCATGACGGCGTGATGATGGTGATGGTGATGTGATCCACGCAGGGCTTCGCCTAAGCACTACGACGCCATTATCGGAGGAGTAAACGGTGGAGGGGAGCACTACGCACGGCTAAGAGAACAATTGATGTGCCTTTGGGTGCCCCCCGCCCCATATATAAAGGAGGAGAGGGGAGGCCGACCGACCCTAGGGGGCGCGCCAAGTGGGGGGAGTACCACTAGGACTCCTAGTCCTAGTCGCCCCCCTTTCTTCCAACGAAGAGGGGGAAAGGGGAAAGAGGGGAGAGGTAGAAGGAAAGGGGGGTCGCGCCCCCCACCCCTTGTCCAATTCAAACTGCTAGGGGGGGTGTCGCCACCTCCTGTGGCCTGCCTCATCCTCTCCACTATGGCCCATGAGGCCCATTAACTTTAACCGGGGGGGGGGGGGGGTCCGGTAACCTCCCGGTACTCCGAAAAATCCACGAATCTCTTCGAACCCATTCCGGTGTCCATATATAACCTTCCAATATATGAATCTTTACCTCTCGACCATTTAGAGACTCCTCGTCATGTCCGTGATCTCATCTGAGACTCCGAACAAACTTCGATCACCAAAACATATAAGACATAATAGAAATCGTCATCGAACGTTAAGTGTGCGGACCCTACGGGTTCGAGAACTATGTAGACATGACCGAGACATATCTTCGGTCAATAACGAATAGCGGAACCTGGATGCTCATATTGGTTCCTACATATTCTATGAAGATCTTTATCGGTCAAACTGCAATAGCAACATACGTTATTCCCTTTGTCATCGGTATGTTACTTCCCCGAGATTCGATCGTCGGTATCATCATATCTAGTTCAATATCGTTGCCGACAAGTCTCTTTACTCGTTCCGTAATGCATCATCCCGTAACTAACACATTAGTCACATTGCTTGCAAGGCCTATAGTGACGTGCATTACCGAGAGGGCCCAGAGATGCCTTTCCGATAGTTGGAGTGACAAATCCTAATCTTGATATATGCCAACCCAACAAACACCTTCGGATACACCTGTAGAGCATCTTTATAATCATCCAGTTACATTGTGACGTTTGATAGCACACAAGGTGTTCCTCCGGTATTCGGGAGTTGCATAATCTCATAGTCAGATGAATATGTATGAGTCATGAAGAAAGCAATAGCAATAAAAGTCAACGATCATTATGCTAAGCTAACGGATGGGTCTTGTCCATCACATCATTCTCTAATGATGTGATCCCGTTCATCAAATGACAACACATGTCTATGGTCAGGAAACTTAACCATCTTTGATTAACGAGCTAGTCAAGTAGAGGCATACTAGGGACACTATGTTTTGTCTATGTATTCACACATGTACTAAGTTTTCGGTTAATACAATTCTAGCATGAATAATAAACATTTATCATGATATAAAGAAATATAAATAACAACTTTATTATTGCCTCTAGGGCATATTTCCTTGAGTCTCCCACTTGAACTAGAGTTAATAATCTAGATTACATAGTAATGATTCTAACACCCATGGAGTCTTGGTGTTGATCATGTTTTTCTCGTGGAAGAGGCTTAGTCAACGGGTCTACAACATTCAGATCCGTATGTATCTTGCAAATCTCTATGTCTCCCTCCTTGACTTGATCGCAGATGGAATTGAAGTGTCTCTTGATGTGTTTGGTTCTCTTGTGAAATCTGGATTCCTTTGCCAGGGTAATTGCTTCAGTATTGTCACAAAAGATTTTCATTGGACCCGATGCACTAGGTATTACACCTAGATCAGATATGAACTTCTTCATCCAGACTCCTTCATTTACTGCTTGTGAAGCAGCTATGTACTCCGCTTCACATGTAGATCCCGCTGTGATGCTCTGCTTGGAACTGCACCAACTTACAGCTCCACCATTTAATATAAATACGTGTCCAGTTTACAAGAGAGTCATCCGGATTAGTGTCAAAGCTTGAATCAACGTAACCATTTACGACAAGATCTTTGTCACCTCCATAAATGAGAAACATATCCTTAGTACTCTTCAGGTATTTTAGGATGTTCTTGACAGTTGTCCAGTGATCCACTCTTGGATTACTTTGGTACCTCCCTGCTAAACTTATAGCAGGGCACACATCAGGTGTGGTACACACCATTGCATACATGATAGAAACTATGGCTGAAGCATAGGGAATGACTTTTATTTTCTCTCTATCTTCTGCAGTGGTCAGGCATTGAGTCTGACTCAACTTGACACCTTGTAACACATGCAAGAAACCTTTCTTTGACTGGTCCATTTTGAACTTCTTCAAAACGTTATCAAGGTATGTGCTTTGTGAAAGTCCAATTAAGCGTCTTGATCTATCTCTATAGATCTTGATGCCCAATATATAAGCAGCTTCACCGAGGTCTTTCATTGAAAAATTCTTATTCAAGTATCCTTTTATGCTATCCAGAAATTATGTATTATTTCCAATCAACAATATGTCATCCACATATAATATTAGAAATGCTATAGAGCTCCCACTCACTTTCTTGTAAATATAGGCTTCTCCAAAAGTCTGTATAAAACCATATGCTTTGATCACACTATCAAAGCATATATTCCAACTCCGAGATGCTTGCACCAGTCCATAAATGGATCGCTGGAGCTTACACACTTCGTTAGCACCTTTAGGATCGACAAAACCTTTTGGTTGCATTATATACAACTCTTCTTTAAGAAATCCATTAAGGAATGCAGTTTTGTCATCCATTTGCCAAATTTCATAATCATAAAATGCAGCAATTGCTAACATGATTCGGACAGACTTAAGCATCGCTACGGGTGAGAAGGTCTCATCATAGTCAACTCCTTGAACTCGTCGAAAACCTTTAGTAACAAGTCGAGCTTTGTAGATAGTAATATTACCGTCAGCGTCAGTCTTCTTCTTGGATCCATTTATTCTCTATGGCTTGCTGATCATTGGGCAAGTCAACCAAAGTCCACACTTTGTTCTCATATATGGATCCCATCTCAGATTTCATGGCCTTAAGCCATTTTGCGGAATCCGGGCTCAACATCGCTTCCTCGTAGTTCGTAGGTTCGTCATGGTCTAGTAACATGACCTCTAGAACAGGATTACCATACCACTCTGGTGCGGACCGTATTCTGGTTGACCTACGAGGTTCGGTAGTAACTTGATCTAAAGTTTCATGATCATCATCATTAACTTCCTCACTAATTGGTGTAGGCATCATTGGAACTGATTTCTGTGATGTACTACTTTTCAATTCGGGAGAAGGTACATTTACCTCATCAAGTTCTACTTTCCTCCCACTCACTTCTTTCGAGAGAATCTCTAGAAATGATCCATTCTTAGCAACGAATATCTTGCCTTCGGATATGTGATAGAAGGTGTACCCAACAGTTTCCTTTGGGTATCCTATGAAGACGCATTTCTCTGATTTGGGTTCGAGCTTACCACGTTGAAGCTTTTTCACATAAGCATCGCAACCCCAAACTTTAAGAAACGACAGCATAGCTTTCATGCCAAACGACAGTTCATAACGTGTCGTCTCAACGGATTTAGATAGTGCCCTATTTAATGTGAATGCATCCGTCTCTAAAGCATAACCCCAAAACTATAGTGGTAAATCAGTAAGAGACATCATAGATCGCACCATATCTAATAAAGTACGGTTATGACATTCGGACACACCATTACGCTGTGGTGTTCCAGGTGGCGTGAGTTGCGAAACTATTCCACATTGTTTCAAATGAAGACAAAACTCATAACTCAAATATTCACCTCCACGATCAGATCGTAGAAATTTTGTATTCCTGTTACGATGATTTTCCACTTCACTTTGAAATTCTTTGAACTTTTCAAATGTTTCAGACTTATGTTTCATTAAGTAGATATACCCATATCTGCTCAAATCATCCGTGAATGTCAGAAATAACGATACCCGCCGCGAGCCTAAACACTCATCGGACCGCATACATCAGTATGTATTATTTCCAATAAGTCAGTGGCTCGCTCCATTGTTCCGGAGAACATAGTCTTAGTCATCTTGCCCGTGAGGCATGGTTCGCAAGTATCAAGTGATTCCAAAAGCCCATTGTCGGTGTCAAAACCGGCAGATCTCGGGTAGGGGGTCCAGAACTGTGCGTCTAAGGATCGAGGGTAACAGGAGGCAGGGAACACAATGTTTACCCAGGTTCGGGCCCTCTTGATGGAGGTAATATCCTACGTACTGCTTGATTGACTTTGATGAGTATAGGGGTTACAAGAGTTGATCTACCACGAGATCGTAATGGCTAAACGCTAGATGTCTAGCCTGTATGATTATGATTGCCTCTATGGACTAAACCCTCCGGTTTATATAAACACCAGAGGGGGTTATGGTTGTACAAAGTCGGTTTACTGAGAAAGGAATCTTCATATCCGAATGTCAAGCTTGCCATCCACGTAAAGGAGAGTCCCATCCAGACACGTGGGAAAGTCTTCTATCTTGTATCTTCACGACCCATTAGTCCGGCCCATGTTGCATAGTCCGGATGCCCGAGGACCCCCTAATCCAGGACTCCCTCAGTAGCCCCTGAACCATGCTTCAATGACGATGTGTCCGGCGCACAAATTGTCTTCGGCATTGCAAGGCGGCTTCCTCCTCCGAATACTTTAAAGTAGTTGATCAACAAGAACTATGTCTGGATCTGTTTAATAGGTTAACCTTCCAACCATAAAAGCATTATACTTAAAAACAAGATATATCCATCGACAACTTTTTTCGGCGAAACGTCACACTTAGCTCTGCTGCCATTTCGAACCATTTTTTGGCCACCCGCCTCGCGTTTTAACACGCAACTCCTATCGACACGTCTTGTCAAAGCATAGATCATGTCCCCTTATTGCAAGATTCTCATCAATACAAGTTTTGGTAATCTAACTGTGCCGTTCGCACGACCCCTTGGGAACAGGAGAGTTTTAAGGCTCAAGGGAGGGGGACGCTTGATATTCGCAGTCCATATAAGTGGATAGAATCCACCTCTTCCGTCCCACGCCTCATTCTCTCTCTCTCTGCCTCCTCATCCTTGAGCTCTAGCGCCCAAGTTCCAAGCTTTTCTTCCCTCCGCAACTCCTCCAACCATGGCCAACTATCAGGGCAAGTGGATGGCTTCCTCTGTCATGGAGGAGAATATCAAGGAGCTGTAGGAGGCACGGTATCTAACCGCGGAAATCAAGCACACGCTTCCCGATCCGGCGCAGGTCATCCCCACTCTGGAGCCTGGCGAGAGGGTGGTATTCATCCCCACTTCCTTCGCGAACTCAGATTCGCCCTTCACCCCTTTGTGAGGGGTCTCATGTTTTACTACGGGATAGATTTTCACGATCTGGCCCCCAATTCGTTCCTCCACATCTCGGCATTCATCGTCGTGTGTGGGGCTTTCCTCCGCGTCCCTCCGCACTTCGGTTTATGGCTCAAGATTTTCAACGTGAAGTCGAAGGTGGTCGATGGGCAACACGCGGACTGCGGTGGTGCCATGGTAAGCAAGCTCCCCAAAGTCAACTGGCCAAAGGGAGTCTTTGTGGACACCATCAGGATATGGCAACAGGAATGGTTCTATATCACAAAACTGAAGGGGAACGTAGCAGAAATTCAAAATTTTCCTACGTGTCACCAAGATCTATCTATGGAGAGACCAGCAACAAGGGATGGAGAGTGCATCTACATACCCTTGTAGATCACTACGCGGAAGCGTTCAAGAGAACGGGGTTGATGGAGTCGTACACGTCATGATCCAAATCACCGATGATCCTAGTGCCGAACGGACGGCACCTCCATGTTCAACACACGTACAACCCGGTGACGTCTCCTACGCCTTGATCCAGCAAGGGGAGAAGGAGAGGTTGGGGAAGACTCCATCCAGCAGCAGCATGACGGCGTGGTGGTGGTGGAGGAGTGCGGGACTCCAGTAGTGCTTCGCTAAGCACTACGAGAGACGAGTAGGGAGAGGGGTAGGGTTGCGCCAACTGGGAGAGGAACTCGTGTGTATTGGGCAGCCCAAACCTCAAGTATATATAGGGGGAGGGGAGGGGCTGCGCCCCCACCTAGGGTTCCCTCCCTAGGGGTGGCGGCAGCCCCCAGATCCCATCTGGGTGGCGGCCACAAGGGGGAGAGGGGGAGGCGCACCTAGGGTGGGCCTTAGGGCCCATCTGCCCTAGGGTTTGCCCCCTTCCTCCCCTTTAGGCGCCTTGGGCCCTTGTGGGGGGGGGGGAGAGCACTAGCCCACCTGGGGCTGGTCCCCTCCCACACTTGGCCCATGCAGCCCTCCGGGGCTTGTGGCCCCACTTGGTGGACCCCCGGGACCCTCCCGGTGGTCCTGGTACATTACCGATAAAACCCGAAACTTTTTCGGTGACCAAAATAGGACTTCCCATATATAAATCTTTACCTCCGGACCATTCCGGAACTCCTCGTGACGTCCAGGATCTCATCCGGGACTCCGAACAACATTCGGTAACCATGTACATACTTTCCCTATAACCCTAGCGTCATCGAACCTTAAGTGTGTAGACCCTACGGGTTCAGGAACCATGCAGACATGACCGAGATGACTCTCCGGTCAATAACCAACAGCGGGATCTGGATACCCATGTTGGCTCCCACATGTTCCACGATGATCTCATCGGATGAATCACGATGTCAAGGACTTAATCAATCCTGTATACAATTCCCTTTGTCTAGCGGTACGATACTTGCCCGAGATTCGATCGTCGGTATCCCGATACCTTGTTCAATCTCGTTACTGGCAAGTCTCTTTTACTCATTCCGTAACACATCATCCCGTGATCAACTCCTTGATCACATTGTGCACATTATGATGATGTCCTACTGAGTGGGCCCAGAGATACCTCTCCGTTTACATGGAGTGACAAATCCCAGTCTCGATTCGTGCCAACCCAACAGACACTTTCGGAGATACCTGTAGTGTACCTTTATAGCCACCCAGTTACGTTGTGACGTTTGGCACACCCAAAGCACTCCTACGGTATCCGGGAGTTGCACAATCTCATGGTCTGAGGAAATGATACTTGACATTAGAAAAGCTTTAGCATACGAACTACATGATCTTGTGCTAGGCTTAGGATTGGGTCTTGTCCATCACATCATTCTCCCAATGATGTGATCCCGTTATCAATGACATCCAATGTCCATGGTCAGGAAATTGTAACCATCTATTGATCAACGAGCTAGTCAACTAGAGGCTTACTAGGGACATGGTGTTGTCTATGTATCCACACATGTATCTGAGTTTCCTATCAATACAATTCTAGCATGGATAATAAACGATTATCATGAACAAGGAAATATAATAATAACTAATTTATTATTGCCTCTAGGGCATATTTCCAACAGTCTCCCACTTGCACTAGAGTCAATAATCCAGTTCTCATCGATATGTGATTAACACTCAAGGTCACATCCCCATGTGACTAACACCCAAAGAGTTCTGGGTTTGATCATGTTATGCTTGTGAGAGAGGTTATAGTCAACGGGTCTGAACCTTTCAGATCCATGTGTGTTTTACAAATCTCTATGTCATCTCCTAGATGCAGCTACCACGTTCTATTTGGAGCTATTCCAAATAACTGTTCTACTATACGAATCCAGTTTACTACTCAGAATAATCTGGATTAGTGTCAAAGTTCGCATCAGCGTAACTCTTTACGACGAACTCTTTTACCACCTCCATAATCGAGAAAATTCCTTAGTCCACTAGTTACTAAGGATAACTTTGACCGTTGTCCTGTGATCCATTCTTGGATCACTCTTGTACCCCTTGACTGACTCATGGCAAGGCACACTTCAGGTGCGGTACACATCATAACATACTATAGAGCCTACGTCTAAAGCATAGGGGACGACCTTCGTCCTTTCTCTCTATTCTGCCGCGGTCAGGTTTCGAGTCTTACTCAATGTTCACACCTTATAACACAGCCAAGAACTCCTTCTTTGCCGATCCATTTTGAACTCCTTCAAAATCATGTCAAGGTATGTGCTCATTTGAAAGTACCATTAAGTGTTTTGATCTATCCTTATAGATCTTGATGCTCAATGTTCAAGTAGCTTAATCCAGGCTTTCCTTTGAAAAACACTTTCCAAATAACCCTATATGCTTTCCAGAAATCCTACGTCATTTCTGATCTACAATATGTCAACAACATATATTCATCAGAAATTCTATAGTGCTCCCACTCACTTCTTTGGAAATACAAGTTTCTCGTAAACTATGTATAAACCCAAAATCTTTGATCATCTCATCAAAGCGTACATTCCAACTCCGAGATGCTTACTCCAGTCCTTAGAAGGATTGCTGGAGCTTTGCATACTTATTAGCATCTTTCAGGATTGACAAAACCTTCCGGTTGTATCACATACAACCTTTCCTCAAAAAATCGTCGAGGAAACAATGTTTTGACATCCTATCTGCAAGATTTCATAAATAATGCATTAATCGCTAATATAATTCCAACAGACTTTTAGCATCGCTACGTGTGAGAAAGTCTCATCGTAGTCAACTCCTTGAACTTGTCGGGAAACATCTTAACGACAAGTCGAGCTTTCTCAATGGTGACACTTACCATCATTGTCTGTCTTCCTTTTAAAATCCATCTGTACTCAATAGCCTTACGACCATCGAGCCGTTCTGCCAAAGTCTACACTTTGTTTTCATACATGGATCCTCTCTCGGATTTTATGGCCTCGAGCCATTTATCGGAATCCGGGCCCACCATCGCTTCTCCATAGCTCGTAGGTTCATTGTTGTCTAGCAACATGACTTCCAAGACAGGATTACGTACCACTCTGAAGTAGTACGCATCCTTGTCATCCCACGAGGTTTGGTAGTGACTTGATCTGAAGTTTCATGATCACTATCATAAGCTTCCACTTCAATTGGTGTAGGTGCCACAGGAACAACTCCCTGTGCCCTACCACACACTAGTTGAAGAGACGGTTCAATAATCTCATCAAGTCTCCACCATCCTCCCACTCAATTCTTTCGAGAGAAACTTTTCCTCGAGAAAGGACCCGATTCGAGAAACAATCCCTTATTGCTTTCGGATCTGAGACAAGAGGTATACCCAACTGTTTTGGGTGTCCTATGAAGATGCATTTATCCTCTTTGGGTTCGAGCTTATCAGCCTGAAACTTTTTTTCACATAAGTGTCGCAGCCCCAAACTGTTAAGAAATAACAGCTTAGGTTTCTCTAAACCATAGTTCATACGGTGTCATCTCATCGGAATTACGTGGTACCCTATTTAAAGTGAATATGGTTGTCTCTAATGCCTAACCCATAAACTATCGTGGTAATTCGATAAGAGACATCATGGTATGCATCATATCCAATAGGGTGCAGTTATGATGTTCGGACACACCATCACACTATGGTGGTCCAGGCTGTATTAGTTGTGAAAGAATTTCCACAATGTCTTAATTCTATGCCAAACTCGTAATTCAGATATTCATCTCTATGATCATATGATAGATCTTTTATCCTCTTGTCACGACGATCTTTCAACTTCACCCTGAAATTACTTGAACCTTTCAATAATTCAGACTCGTGATTCATCAAGTAAATATACTCAACATCTACTCAAATCATCTGTGAAGTAAGAACATAACGATATCCACTACACGCCTCAGCACTCATTGGACTGCACACATCAAAATGTATTACTTCCAACAAGTTGCTTTCTAGTTCCATTTTACTAAAAACGAGGCTTTCAGTCATCTTGCCCATGTGGTATGATTTGCATGTCTCAAGTGATTCAAAATCAAGTGAGTCCAAATGGTCCATTTGCATGGAGTTTCTTCATGCATATACACCAATAGACATGGTTCGCATGTCTCAAACTTTTCAAAAATGAGTGAGCCCAAAGATCCATCAACATGGAGCTTCTTCATGCATTTTATACCGATATGACTTACGTGGCAGTGCCACAAGTAGGTGGTACTATCATTACTATCTTATATCTTTTGGCATGAACATGTGTATCACTACGATCGAGATTCAATAAACCATTCATTTTAGGTGCAAGACCATTGAAGGTATTATTCAAATAAACAGAGTAACCATTATTCTCCTTAAATGAATAGCCGTATTGCGATAGACATAATCCAATCATGTCTATGCTCAACGCAAACACCAATCTCGATGGTAGAGGGAGCGTGCGATGCTTGATCACATCAAGCTTGGGAGAAACTTCCAACACATATCGCCAGCTCACCTTTAGCTAGTCTCCGTTTACTCTGCAGCCTTTTATTTCGAGTTTACTAACATTTAGCAACCGAACCGGTATCCAATATCATGGTGCTACTAGGAGTACTAGTAAAGTACACAATGTATATCCAATATACTTCTATCGACCTTGCCAGCCTTCTCATCTACCAAGTATCTAGGGTAATTCTGCTCCAGTGGCTGTTCCCCTTATTACAGAAGCACTTAGTCTCGGGTTTGGGTTCAACCTTGGGTTTCTTCACTAGAGCAGCAGCTGATTTGCCGTTTCATGAAGTATCCCTTCTTGCCCTTGCCCTTCTTGAAACTAGTGGTTTCACTAACCATCAACAATGGATGCTCCTTCTTGATTTCTACTTTGACGGTGTCAAACATCGCGAATATTTCAAGGATCATCATATATGTCCCTGATATATTATAGTTCATCACGAAGCTTCTAGCAGCTTGGTGGTAATGACTTCGGAGAAACATCACTATCTCATCTGGAAGATCAACTCCCACTTGATTCAAATGATTGTTGTACTCAGACAATCTGAGCACAAGCTCAACAATTGAGCTTTTCTCCCTTAGTTTGCAGGCTAAGAAAATCGTCGGAGGTCTTATACCTCTTGACGTGGGCACGAGCCTGAAATCCCAATTTCAGCCCTCGAAACATCTCATATGTTTCGTGACGTTTCAAAACGGTCTTCGGTGCCTCAACTCTAAACCATTTAATTGAACTATCATGTAGTTATCAAAATGTGCATGTCAGATGTTCGCAACATCCACAGACGACGTTCGAGGTTCAGCACACTGAGCGATGCATTAATGACATAAGCCTTCTATGAAGCAATGAGGACAATCCTCAGTTTACGGACCTAGTCCGCATAATTGCTACTATTAACTTTCAACTAAATTTTCTCTAGGAACATATCTAAACAGTAGAACTGAAGCGCGAGCTACGACATAATTTGCGAAGACCTTTTGACTATGTTCACGATAATTAAGTTCATCTTATGAACTCCCACTCAGATAGACATCCCTCCAGTCATCTAAGTGATTACATGATCCGAGTCAACTAGGCCGTGTCTGATCATCATGTGAGACGGACTAGTCAACATCGGTGAACATCTTCATGCTGATCGTATCTACCATACGACTCATGCTCGACCTTTCGGTCTCTTGTGTTCCGAGGCCATGTCTGTACATGCTAGAGTTAACCTAAGTGTTTCACATGTGTTCCGAGGCCATGTCTGTACATGCTAGGATCGTCAACACCCGTTGTATTCGAACGTAAGAATCTATACACCCGATCATCACGTGGTGCTTCGAAACGACGAACTTTCACAACGGTGCACAGTTAGGGGGAACACTTTCTTGAAATTTCAATGAGGGATCATCTTATTTACTACCGTCGTTCTAAGCAAATAAGATGTATAAACATGATAAACATCACATGCAATCAAATAGTGACATGATATGGCCAATATCATATTGCTCCTTTTGATCTCCATCTTCGGGGCTCCATGATCATCATCGTCACCGGCATGACACCATTATCTCCATCATCACGATCTCCATCATCGTGTCTTCATGAAGTTGTCTCGCCAACTATTACTTCTACTTCTACAGCTAACGGTTAGCAATAAAGTAAAGTAATTACATGATGTTTATGTTGACACACAGGTCATAAATAAATTAAGACAACTCCTATGGCTCCTGCCGGTTGTCATACTCATCGACATGCAAGTCGTGATTCCTATTACAAGAACATGATCAATCCCATACATCACATATCATTCATCACATTCTTCTTGGCCATATCACATCACATACATTACCCTGCAGAAACAAGTTAGACGTCCTCTAATTGTTGTTTGCATGTTTTACGTGGCTGCTATGGGTTTCTAGCAAGAACGTTTCTTACCTACGCAAAAACCACAACGTGATATGCCAATTGCTATTTACCCTTCATAAGGACCCTTTTCATCGAATCCGATCCGACTAAAGTGGGAGAGACAGACACCCGCTAGCCACCTTATGCAACTAGTGCATGTCAGTCGGTGGAACCAGTCTCACGTAAGAGTACGTGTAAGGTCGGTCCGGGCCGCTTCATCCCACGATGCTGCCGAATCAAGATTGGACTAGTAACTGTAAGCATATTGAACAAAATCAATGCCCACAACTACTTTGTGTTCTACTCGTGCATAGAAACTATGCATAGACCTAGCTCATGATGCCACTGAAGGGGAACGTAGCAGAAATTCAAAATTTTCCTACGTGTCACCAAGATCTATCTATGGAGAGACCAGCAACGAGGGATGGATAGTGCATCTACATACCCTTGTAGATCGCTACGCGGAAGCGTTCAAGAGAACGGGGTTGATGGAGTCGTACTCGTCGTGATCCAAATCACCGATGATCCTAGTGCCGAACGGACGGCACCTCCGTGTTCAACACACGTACAACCCGGTGACGTCTCCTACGCCTTGATCCCGCAAGGGGAGAAGGAGAGGTTGGGGAAGACTCCATCCAGCAGCAGCACGATGGCATGGTGGTGGTGGAGGAGTGCGGGACTCCAGTAGGGCTTCGCTAAGCACTACGAGAGACGAGGAGGGAGAGGGGTAGGGCTGCGCCAACTGGGAGAGGAACTCGTGTGTATTGGGCAGCCCAAACCTCAAGTATATATAGGGGGAGGGGAGGGGCTGCGCCCCCACCTAGGGTTCCCTCCCTAGGGGTGGCGGCAGCCCCCAGATCCCATCTGGGTGGCAGCCACAAGGGGGAGAGGGGGAGGCGCACCTAGGGTGGGCCTTAGGGCCCATCTGCCCTAGGGTTTACCCCCTTCCTCCCCTTTAGGCGCCTTGGGCCCTTGTGTGTGGGGGGGGGGGGGCGCACCAGCCCACCTGGGGCTGGTCCCCTCCCACACTTGGCCCATGCAGCCCTCCGGGGCTTGTGGCCCCACTTGGTGGACCCCCGGGACCCTCCCGGTGGTCCTAGTACATTACCGATAAAACCC
The DNA here is from genome assembly GCF_018294505.1 of Triticum aestivum. Taxonomy (NCBI): domain Eukaryota; kingdom Viridiplantae; phylum Streptophyta; class Magnoliopsida; order Poales; family Poaceae; genus Triticum; species Triticum aestivum. The sequence goes on from NC_057797.1 coordinate 502,346,402, forward strand.
GAAACTTTTCCGGTGACCAAAACAGGACTTCCCATATATAAATCTTTACCTCCGGACCATTCTGGAACTCCTCGTGACATCCGAGATCTCATCCGAGACTCCGAACAACATTCGGTAACCGTGTACATACTTTCCCTATAACCCTAGCATCATCGAACCTTAAGTGTGTAGACCCTACGGGTTCAGGAACCATGCAGACATGACCGAGATGACTCTCCGGTCAATAACCAACAGCGGGATCTGGATACCCATGTTGGCTCCCACATGTTCCACGATGATCTCATCGGATGAACCACGATGTCAAGGACTTAATCAATCCCGTATACAATTCCCTTTGTCTAACGGTACGATACTTGCCCGAGATTCGATCGTAGGTATCCCGATACCTTGTTCAATCTCGTTACTGGCAAGTCTCTTTTACTCGTTCCATAACACATCATCCCGTGATCAACTCCTTGATCACATTGTGCACATTATGATGATGTCCTACCGAGTGGGCCCAGAGATACCTCTCCGTTTACACGGAGTGACAAATCCCAGTCTCGATTCATGCCAACCCAACAGACACTTTCGGAGATACCTGTAGTGTACCTTTATAGCCACCCAGTTACGTTGTGACGTTTGGCACACCCAAAGCACTCCTACGGTATCCGGGAGTTGCACAATCTCATGGTCTGAGGAAATGATACTTGAAATTAGAAAAGCTTTAGCATACGAACTACATGATCTTGTGCTAGGCTTAGGATTGGGTCTTGTCCATCACATCATTCTCCCAATGATGTGATCCCATTATCAATGACATCCAATGTCCATGGTCAGGAAACCGTAACCATCTATTGATCAACGAGCTAGTCAACTAGAGGCTTACTAGGGACATGGTGTTGTCTATGTATCCACACATGTATCTGAGTTTCCTATCAATACAATTCTAGCATGGATAATAAACGATTATCATGAACAAGGAAATATAATAATAACTAAATTATTATTGCCTCTAGGGCACATTTCCAACAAAAACTCCGCGGCTCTAAGTGGGCAGCCGTCCCAGCCTTCAGATTTGGACCCCCGCTAAGGCTCACATCCTGGACCGAGAAGGGTCCGGACTGGGGGTCGGTCAACGAGGTGGTACTGCTGCAGAAGTGCGTCCAAGGCATGATAGCGAAGGACATTACCCTCGCTGATGTGATCCAAGTGATGCTGATCCGCCGAGCACTTCCCTGCCAGCGGCGGTCCCTCAGGATGTGGGAATTCAATCCAAAAGGGCCGTGGATCCTACAATGGTTCTACAACACAGCACATAAGGGGACCTGGAAGCTGCTTTTCAAGAAGCAGAAGTCGTGGCGAAAGTCATCGGACGACACCGACCTCGACTGCAATCATCCAGCCTCTAAGGTAAATTCTAAAACCTCCGAACACCAATTGGTGCATCCATCCTAAGGAGAAGTATTGAGTAGTCTATCTCCAAACAGGTGTGGACCAAAAAAGCAGAGCATATAAGAAGATCCTCCTCGCAAGGGCAAGAAGAGGGCGGCTTTCGAAGACCTGGAGGCCGAAGCATCCAAGAGGGACAAGATTACCCTCTCCGATGACTCAGAATCAGATGACAAGGCCATCCTGCCGCACCGCCGCCGGACCAAGCCCCAAGCCGACTCGTAAGTAGTCCATGATTTTTCCACATACATCAATCTCTATGGACTGTGATGATAACTCTTAAGTTCTATCTTTTGTTAGTCCGGCCCACAGTCTCCCCCAGCAATCCTCATCCTCGGAGGATCTACCGCCGGAGATGATGGAGAGCGAATCGCCTCCCCTAGCTTCCACGCCGCCTAGGGCGGATGACACCGAGCTTTCATCGCATAGGCCCTCCCCGGGCCTCGAAGAGATGTGGGGGGCAACTTAACGGCGCCGGAGGGCAACACCTCGGCTGCCGAAGGGCTGGGGGTACGGCCCCCACGGAGACCGGCGACGGGGGCCCTGGTCAATCCGACCCAAAGCCGCATACTACTCCGGAGACCCATACGGCTCTGGAGTCTAGTGAGCGACCCCCTGCAGGGGAAGGGGGAGTGGCGTCCTTTGTTAATCTGGAGGTACCGAATACCACGGCAGACGCACTGTAAAGTGCATCCATCCTGGATGAGCACCGCATCCTGATGGGAACGGTGGCTGAGAAGATTCGGTCCGCCAAGAGCGGGCTGAACGAAGCCTTCTCCAGCCTGCTAGCAGGCTTCGAGGTACGCAATGTAATCTTTTTGATCATTTTTACGAGAAATATGCCTGTATATAGACAGTAGCCCTTGAGACTCGGTTTGGTTCTTTGAAAGAAAAGCGAGCAGAGGATCAATAGTCAGTTGTCAGGTGGTAACATGCTATTTTATTTGGATTAAAACAGGCCTCCCTGTTAGCGGCGACTGCCCAGTCAGCGAAATTTTCCAAACTCAAACGGAAACTAGAGCGAGCTGATGAGGATCTAGTCCTTGTGAACAAACGGCTCGACCAGCCGCAAGGTATGAGATACTCTTATTTTATTCCTGTTTATGTCCGTATTCTGTGGGATTTCCAGAGCTGCAATGTGTGTGTTTGTGCAGATGGTGCTGCCGCGATTGAAACCCTCAGGGTTGAGCTTACCCAAGCCAAGGAGCAAGCTAGGGTAAGCAAGGCGGTCGCTGCTAAAGCAGCTGCGGACTTAACGGCCGAACAGGCCGCTCGGCGCCGTTTTGAGGAACGGGTGACCGAGGCGGAGCAGAATCTCAAGGAAACCGCCCGCAAGTGCGAGTCCTTAGAAGAGGAAAATAAGGCGAAGGGGACCGAACTCGCCAAGGCCCTACAAGATGCCAAGGAGGCACGGTCCGAATCCCACACGATGCGCGAGGAAATCCGTCAAGCCGGACCGATAGCGGCTAGTAAGCCCTTTCCGTTAGAGGCTAAATTTGAGAATCGGGGGTATGCATTGCTTAATCGACTATGGAGTTCTCCAGACACATATGCGGATCTGCCAAAGAGTGCTGCAGATGCCGCCCAATTCTTCCGGGCCCAGAAGTGGTACACAACACAGAAGCTTTTCTAGTCGCAGTTTGCGGGGCAGGAGCGTCCCGCACTTCTAAATGACCAGATGGCACAATGGCCAGAGCTGCATAAGATGTCTAGTGCGGCCATGAGGGACGTCATAGTCCGGTTGTGGCCGACCAAAGCCATTCCGGACAGCTACTTCAGCCTTGTGCGGCGTCTTGTCGATGTGCTGCCCTAAATTGACGCTATCAAGAAGTGGTCCTACACAGAAGGAGCGCGAATGGCCTTCGCCCATGTTAAAATGCACTGGGCAAAGATGAAGGCCGAAAAGGTGGCGGTTGAGGGCCCGCCTGAAAGCAAGGACCATCTCACACCGGAGCGCTATTTCGAGGACGTACTAAATGGTGCTTGCCTTGTGGAAGGCCAATGCTCGAAGGATGTAGTGTTCGAGTAAACGAGTCCGAACTATTCGAGAGTTTGTATTATGAACTAAGGCTTTTGTAATATATTCATGTCTTTATGAAGGGTCTTATCCTCTTGTGCGGCCATTTTTATATCTGAGAGTTCCCAGTCGTCGGCTTCAACCCCCATGTAGATACTATTGGGGTATTCGGAATTGCGCATGACTACACTTATCCCAACGTCTTGGTCCATGAAGGAGGTGTCAGCACGGTGAACCAGGCAATCAGACCATGCGGTTTTATTGCTCTCACTTAGCCATTGGAGCTTAAGATGGGTCTACAAAGTAGCCCCTGGTGTGTACGCGGCTATCCCAATGCATATGCGTTGCATGTGTGACCAGAAAATAGTCCTTCGTGTAATACGGAAAAAATCGCTAAAAGATTTAAATAAGTCGCCGAGTGGCTGACCAGCTATCGCCGCATCATGACAGTCAGTTTTCGGCTTTCTCTACTGAGATGCTTAATCGAACGAACCGAAAACACAATCGTAGTAGTTCTCCCTTTACTACCCAAGACAATCAGACGGAACGTAAGGTAGAAAACACAAGAGCCGGGCAACCCAGCTATTGACCAAAGACATGGTTCGGAGCCGATGCATATAGTGCCGAGCTCGGGACGCCGATTTGTGCTATAAAGCTGTTCGACTTGTTGTTTGGCAACACATGTGTTGCCGTATAGAGCCCCTGGCAATTTCTGCCGAGGTGTGTGCGTGAGACAAGTAAAGAGATGGGATAAAGTCTATAAATAAAGACGGTACCGAAGAAAATTTTGGTTTACTAGAATCTGTTTGATACGTCAAAACGTAATCTTACAGAGGGTACATAATCACCAAGGTCATTTTACATGTCGGGGGTCTAAGGCGAAGGAAAAAAAGCTCTACATAGGTTCTTGAGTGAAGTTGTGGTCTATGAAGTCCTTTGCACCTTCCTGCCGCATGTCTGCCGCTTTCACCTGAGTAAGAAAAATTCCTTGAGAGGAACGGTTTTCAACTATTTGTATGGAACCGGGCTCGGAGAGAGTCCTTATGAGTCCGCAGGATGAGCAGGTTTTGGTGCACCTGTGGTAAAAGAGAAAAAAATTAAAGAAAAGGGGAAGGTCGTATAGGGTCGAGCCGTACCATTGGCATGTCCATATTGTGCCTCCGCTGATGCCCAAGGTATTTTGAGTGCGTAATTATGCACACGCGGTACAGCTTTCATGGATATATACGGCGATCGACGGAGGCAAAGCTGTTAATCTAGCTCTAGAGTTGTTGAGCTGTTAGTATGCGGAATTGGCCGACCTTGTATCCGGCGGCTTAATAGCCGATGAGGTGTGCGGCTTGAAAGGGTCGCTTTGTACTTTGGCCTCAATGGCCACGGTATGCTCCTTAGTAGATAGGGAGCATTCCATGTTCCCGTTGATTGTAATGACGCCACGTGGACGCATATTAAGCTTTAGATAGGCGTAATGTGGGACCGCGTTAAAGCGGGCGAACGCGGTTCGTCCAAGCAGCGTGTGATAGCCATTGCGAAACGAGACGATATCGAAGGCCAAGTCTTCGCTTCGGAAGTTGTCCGGTGAACCAAAGACGACTTCCAGTGTGATTGAGCCTGTGTAGCGGGCCTCTACACTAGGTATTACTCCTTTAAAGGTAGTTTTAGTGGGCTTGATTCTTGACGGATCGATGCCCATTTTGCGTACAGTGTCTTGATAAAGTAGATTGAGACTACTGCCGCCGTCCATGAGGATTCGTGTGAGATGGAATCCATCAATGATTGGATCGAGGACCAGAGCTGTCGAACCTCCATGACAGATACTGGTTGGGTGGTCCTTTTGATCGAAGGTGATCGGGCAAGCCGACCATGGGTTGAATTTTGGGGCGACCGACTCTATGGCGCAAACATCCCGTAATGCGCGCTTGCGCTCCCTCTTAGGGATATGTGTGACATATATCATATTCACTATTTTTACCTCGGGGGGAAATTGCTTTTGTCCCCCCATGTTCGGTTGACGAGGCTCTTGGTCATCATCGTCACTGGGCGACCCTTTTCCCTTGTGTTTGGCGTTGATTTTGCCGGCCTGTTTAAAGACCCAACAATTTCTGTTGGTGTGATTGGCGGGTTTATTGGGGGTGCCATGAATCTGGCAAGGCCGATCAAGTATTCGGTCTAAAATGGATGGGCCATCTTTGTTTGCCTTGAATGGCTTCTTCCGTTGACCGGGTTTGGAGCCACTGAATTCGGCGTTGACCGCCGTGTCTTGGGTTCCTTTGTTATTATTTCGACGCTTGTGCTTGTTGCGTCGTGGCTTGTCATTGTCGTCCCTAGGTTCGGAGGTGCCAAGGACGCTGGTGCTATTGCTTCTACGAGCAAGCCAGCTATCCTGTCCCACGCAAAAGTGGGTCATAAGTGCGGTAAGGGCTTCCATGGACTTTGGCTTTTCTTGGCCGAGGTGTCGGGCGAGCCACTCATCTCGGACGCTATGTTTGAAGGCCGCGAGGGCTTCGACATCCGGACAATCCACGATCTAGTTCTTTTTGATTAAGAACTTGGTCTAGAGCTGCCAGGTTGATTCTCCGGGTTGCTGGATTATGTGACTAAGATCATCAGCATCTGGGGATCGAACATAGGTACCTTGGAAGTTGTCTCTGAATGCTTCCTCCAAGTATTCCGAGCTACCAATAGAGTTTTCAGGTAGGTTGTTCAGCCAGTGCCGTGCTGGCCCCTTGAGTTTTAGGGGGAGGTACTTGATGGCATGTAGATCATCACCGCGTGCCATGTGAATGTGGAGAAGAAAATCTTCAATCCATACTGCAGGATCTGTTGTGCCATCGTATGATTCGATGTTCACGGGTTTAAACCCTTCTGGGAACTAGTGCTCCATTACCTCATCGGTGAAGCATAGGGGGTGTGCGGCGCCTCTGTATCGGGCAACGCCATGACGCGGTTCGGATGAAGTCCGTATGCGGTTTTCAGCCCTGGTAGGGCTGTGTTTGTCGCGCCAGGCCTAATGGCCGTCTTCTCGCGCTTAGGCATGCCCCCTTGATCCGTAGATTGACCTGGTCTGGACGGCTCTATTGTCCAGGTCCTGACGTAGGTCATAGGTGTATCCTCGAGCTGTTTTTTCTCTGCTTTTACGACGAGGTGGCGCGGGCTGGTGTTCGGCTTGGGTTGCCGTTCTGTCCCGGCCGCGTGGTGGTCGGTCAGGTCCATCAGCAACATTAAGCACGGGTGGTATGGGCTCCAGCCCCTCATCGTCGAATTGGGGTAGCAATTTACGCTTTGGGTAACTCTTTGTTGGGCGTTCGAGGCCATATTCTTTGGCTGCCAGGACATTAGTCCATCTGTCGTTAAGCAGATCTTGGTCAGCTTGAAGCTGCTGCTGCTTTTTCTTTAGGCTTCTTGAAGTCGCTATTAGCCGGCGCTTAAAGCGCTCTTGTTCGAGGGGTTCCTCTGGCACGATGAAATCTTTGTCGCCGAGGCTCACGTCGTCCTCGGAGAGTGGTAGATAGTTGCTATCCTCCGAGTCTTCCTTCCCTACTTGATCGTCAGGGTCAATTTGCCCATCCTCCCGATCACCCTTTTCGGATGTTGGTTCGATGGGGTCTTTCTGGTTTTCGGCGTTCTCCGGACTGTCATCGTCTCCAGTGCCGGTATTTCTGTCTTTTCCATGACGCGATTCAGAGCGGCACCACTGACATCGGCGCTTTGGTGGTATCTCACACTACAAAAAAAGACACATCCGTGACATTTTGGGCCGAACGAAAAAAAGTCTGTCATACTTATGACACTTCTATAACGATAATTGTGACAAAACCCGGTATCATCATAGATGTGGTGGGGTCCTACTTCTATGACAAAAATTCATGACAGAAAATGGGTTTTTCGTCCTGGGCGGGCTGGAGACGCAGTTGCATGACATTCTTTGGGCCATCCATGACTGAAAAAACCATGGTAGAAGCGAGGGCGAGGAAAATATCGGGGAGTTCCCGGTTACGGTGGGTGGTCGGGGGCCAAGCGATGCGCGTTTCTCTCGTATGTACGCGCGTGTGTGCGAGGCGTTGGGCTCTAACTAAACCCAAGCGAGGCGTTGGGCTCTAATTGAACCCAAGCGATTGCACTGCAGGTGCGTTACTGAACCCGAGCGATCGATCAACCCCTTGTTGTTAAGTGAACCTGAGTGGTTCCTTCGCTACTGCTGCTAACTGAAGCCGACCGATGCTGTCTCTGGATGAACAGTGAGCATTGTTGGGCGGGTTTGGATGAACAGTTCCCGGTGGGGGGTTGGATGAACATGACCCCATAGTAGTAGAGGCCGTTGCCGCTCGAAGAACAGTACCCCGATCGATCGAGCCGGTGGATGAACAGGACCTCGTGGAGGGCTGGATGAACAGGACCCCGTGGAGGGCTGGATGAACAGTAGTCGGTGGAGGGCTGGATGAACAGGACCCCGTGGAGGGCTGGATGAACAGTAGCCTGTGGAGGGGTGGTTGAACAGGACCCCGTGGAGAGGGCTGGTTGAAAAGTAGCCGGTGGAGGAGCGCGCAGTGGAGGCTGGATGAACAGGAGCCCGTGGATGAACAGACGCAGGTGGAGGCTGGAGGAGGTCGATGGTGGATGAACAGTAGCCCGTGGAGGTAGTCGATGGTGGAGATGAACAGTATCTCGTGGAGTCCCATTTTACGGTAAGCCACACCCGTCCTGATGAACAGGACCCCCGTTTCGATCGTAGCGCTCCAACACAAGTCCGTTTCCTCCGTTTTGTGGTACACCACACCCCTCCCGATCAAGAGGACCCCGTTTCCACCGTAGGAGGTTCGTTTCCTCTGTTTTGCGGTATGCCAGACCCCTCCCGATGAACAAGATCCCGTTTCGACCGTGGCCGGTCGAACACAAGGACGTTTTCTCCGTTCTGTGGTACGCCAGGCCTCATTTCCATCGGTTGGTCCGTCCAAGCCAGTTGGCTTCCGATGAACAACACACATTCTGTTGCCTCCCAATGAACACGACGCATTTCGTTGCCTCCCCGTGAACACGATGATGGTGCAGCTTCTCCGTTCCGACCCAGCCATGTACAAGAGCCCTGGTCATACGTATGCACGAGTAGGCATTCGAGACCCCGCCCGTATGTTCGTACGTGGCCGTATTTTTTGGCGTGTGGATGTATGTACGTGTACACGGTTTAGACGGGGCAGCCTGAACTGCTACGTGGGGGGCTCTACTATGACATGTGCCGCTACTTACTCGGCCATGGTTCATACTTGCAGAGAGACCGATCGACCAGTATGTACATACACGTTCCGACAAGAGAGACAACGGTACGTACGCTTCGACCAGGTGGGTCCCAACTGTCATGGAGGATAAGGACGCACTTCCTTGCGTGCGAAGATATAGCTACTGGGTCCCAGATGTCAGGGGGGATATTTTTTGCCCGTAATAAGGACACACTTCCTTGCGTGCGAAGATGTAGCTAGTGGGTCCTAGCAGTCAGGGGGAGAAAACATTATTTTTTAGGGTAAAAAGGATGCAGTTGCATGCATGCGTCCATGGGCGTGGCGTGTGTCCACTGTCAGCCTCTCACGTACAGTCATCTTCCGATGACTCTCGGTTGTTGACCACATTGACCACACCGTGCCGAGCGCACCAAGGCCGATGGACGACGGCGAGGCCCCAGACTGGAATGACCCGGAGATGGGGAAGACACGACAGTGGAGTCACGGATGGAGAGGAGTGGGAAACTTGACTGGTTCGGGTGCGCGGCAGCACTGCCGCCCATGGGAGGCAGGAGCAAGAACAGAGGTTGAAGAAGGAGCACGACTATTGGATTAACATCCAACGGTCCAGCTGCTAGAATCATTTGTTGATTAAGTTGATAAAGCCCTACGTACACGTCTGCTTAGTAGGCCCACAAGTTAGCCACCAAATCTGCCGGGTCCCAGCTATCATCGGGAGGAATGGTTTTTTCGCATAACAAGGAGGCACTTCCTTCCATGCGAAGATACAGCCGGTAGGTCCCAGCTGTCAGGGGGAGGAAACATGTTACTAAGGAGGAACTTTCCTTGTGTGCGACCATGGACCTCGTGGGTCCCAGCCGTCAGGCTCTCCACGTACAGTCCTCTTCTAATGACTCTCGTTTGTTGACCACGCCGCGCTCAGTGCAGCGAGGCGGTGGACGACGGCGAGGCTCCAGACTGGAACGACCCAGAGATGGGGAAGACACGGCAGTGGAGTCGCATACGAAGAGGAGTGGGAAACTTGACTGGTTCGGGTGCGGGGTGGGCCTACACTCGACAGAGAATAACAGGAGGTGCGGAGTGGAGGGATGGCCTGGCCGTCGGCAGGGTAGCGTTTTGCTGAGGCGCGCAAAACAACACTGCTGGATGCGGAGGCTGGAGCAGGCGGTCCCGGCAGCACTGGGTGAAGAAGACGAGAGATTGAAGAAGAATGCCGGACGTTGGATGTAAATCCAAAGCCTTGCTTAGGCTTCGACCTAATGGCCCACATATTAGCCAGTCCATTTGTTTTTAGTCTACTTGGTGGGCTGGGTGAAACAATGAGGTAGCATCTATGCAACCCGTTTATATATATGATAGAATTTAAAGCCCATTTGCATTTTTCTCGAAATCCGCGGACTTGCTGGGCCGGGTGAAAATATCATGTTGGGCTGGATGGAGAAATGTTATAAAAACATAAACACATGATTGCACGTCTATTACTGCATTGGTCAGTAAAATCTTTGCAAGCTTATGTACGCAATCATTAGGAGTTAACTTGTAAAGTTATATATAAACAATTATTATTATTATTTTGTAAGAACTTTCAATTTACGAAATAAAATATCATTTTAATTTGATGAGTTAATAGGACGTTTGGTATTATTGTTATTAGGCTAGACGTGGGACAGTTGAGTTGGTTCTAGGGAAAAGTGCTGGGAGAAAACTCAATTTACATCGAAAAAGATGGGAGAAAATTCAGATACAGGAATAATGAAAACAAAAAATAAAGGAAGTGGGAAGGGCTATAAAATGGTTGGACGAACGACAGGTTTAACGGAACCTTATGTTGATTCTATTATATATATGTAATAAAATAAGATATAAATATAGGTTTAGTTTTGTAAGTGCATCTAGTGCCCCTTAGTGATTTTAGTCTATTGAAGACTTATAGGTTAAGGGACTAATGTGTTTTTGAGTTTATACAGGTCTATAAGTCCATGAGGAGTTTGATATTTACAGAAAAAGTCGACCCCTAAAAATGAAGTTCCTTGACTGAAGACTTTCTGAAGACTTTGAAAGTGAAGAAATTGGTGTGACCTTTGAAGACTTGGCATTCATTCGAGGAACATGAAGCGTGAAGACTTTTATTTTCGTAATTTCATTTTCTCTTTCTTGAGTCATAGGAAACACCGTACTATTAAAGGGGGTCAAGGAAATACTAAGGAAAAATTTCCATGTGATGCTCAACTCAAAATCCTACACCTACCAATCCCTTTGAGTGAAGCCATTGGAAATCTCATACAGTTCAGTCATATTCTTCAGTGACAGAGACGGAGTTCTTTTGGTCCCTGAGGAATTCGTTCTGACTGAGGAGTTAAGAATTCGCTAGTGCGGATTGCCTACACAGTGAGGAACATGATAGCCCTGAGGAATTTGATACTCAAATTTCCAACCGTTGCTGTGCTATGCGCCAGCTGTCCCAAAATATCTACCCACCTAACGGTCATATCATTGAAGGGCATTTATGTCTTATCATGTCGGGCTGCTCCATAGGCTATAAATAGCCGCCCCCTACAACCACTAGCTGGTTGGCTGCTCCGAGAGAAACTGACACTTGTCATTTGAGAGCATCCCATCCTCCGAGGACTTTGAGCGAAAATCATCAAGTGAGGAAAACCCAAACCCAAACACCTACAAACCCCAAGTGATTGAGCATCACTGAAGAGATTGATCCTGCGTGGATCCGACGCTTGTTACCTTTGAAGACTGTGCTTCTTCCAGACGGTTAGGCGTCAAGGTCTAGAGCATCCAAGAGGAATTGTGGATCGCCGAGTGACCAAGTTTGTGAAGGTTCGGAAGTCACCTGAAGACTTACCACGAGTGATTGGGCGAGGTCTGTGTGACCTTAGCTCAAGGAGAATACGGTGAGGACTGTGTGTCCGGACTGTGTGTCCTCAGGTTTAAATACCTAGCCGCTCCAACCAGATGTACAACTGAGACAGCAGTTGGAACTGGTCTACCAAATCATTGTCTTCACCAAGCTCACTGGTTCTATTTCCTCAACTCTTTCATTTCCTCATAACTGTGTTGAGTGCTTGTTCGTATCTGTGTTTGAAGACTTTGACTGAAGACTTTCTCAATTTCCTCAGTTCAATTTCTTCAGTCTGTTTGTCTTCATCCTGTGTTATCCTATGCTTACGCTCTCTGTACTCTGTGCTTGTCTTCATTTCATCATGATGACTATGCTTGTGCTCTGTTATGTTTACTTTTGAGTACTTATTCCGCTGCTAGTAGTTCTTCTCTAAGGAATTTCCTCACCTGCAAATTCCTCAGTGAAGAATTCATAAAAATCGCCTATTCACCCCCCTCTAGTTGATATAACGCACTTTCAATTGGTATCAGAGCAAGGTACTCCCTTGTTCTGTGTGATTTTGGTTTAACCGCCTGGAGTTTTAGTTATGTCGACCACATGTATGATCAAGGTCTCTGCTGGGTGTCCTACCTTCGATGGGACGGACTACCCCTACTGGAAGAATAAGATGCGAATGCATCTTGAGGCAATTGATAACGATCTCTGGTATGTTGTGGAAAATGGTGTTCCCTCAGTCACACCTTCTCTGAATGCTGCTGATGTGAAGAGATTCAAGCAACTCGACTCTCAAGCGAAGAATATCATATGTGGCCATCTGAGCAAAGGACAGTATGGAAGAGTGAGTGCTTGGAAACTGCTAAACTTATCTGGGATAGGCTGTCCAAGGTCAATGAAGGAGTCTCAACACAGCGTGACTCTCGAGTTGATGTTCTTCGCAATCTCTTCAACCGCTTCAAAAGACTCGACAATGAAAATGTTCAACAAACCTTCGATCGCCTCACTGACATCTCAAATGAGCTTCAAGCACTTGGTGCCACTGACATCACCGACCATGAGGTGGTGAAGAAATTGCTGAGATCGCTTGATTCCTCATTTGATACTCTAGCATTGATGATACAAGAACGTGCTGATTACAAGTCACTTGATCCCGCTGATATCCTCGAGAGGCTAAATACTCATGAGTTCCAGCTTGCTGAGAAGAGAGATCTCTATGGTTCGAGCTATGGCAGATCACGTGCCCTGAAGGCCAAGGCAGTGTCTGAATCTGAAGATGAAGATTCTGGTAGCAGCCTTGGTGATCCTGAAGAACTGAGCCATGAGCTAGCACTGCTCGTGAAGAAATTCCAGAAGTTCTCAAGACGTGGTCGCTTTGGAAAATCCTCAAGGAGCAATGATTCCTCATCTAGTGACTACAAGAAGAGGCTTTGTCACAAATGCAAGAAACTTGGACACTACATTCAAGATTGTCCTCAGTGGGAAAAGGAATCAAAGAAGAAGAAATACAAGGATTACAGTTCTGATGATGCGAAGAAAAAGAAGAAATCCTCAAAATCTTCATCATCAAAATCCTCGAAGTCTTCATCTTACAAGAAGAGCAGCTCCAAGAAGGCTCGGGCGTTCATTGGCAAGGAAATGGACTCTGAGGCTGAATCTGAGGAACATGAGGAAGAGGAGGCATCTGAGGAGTCTGAGTCTGGTGTGGCGAGCCTGGCTCTCGCTACTGCTTTCGTCAGCAAGTCCATCTTCAACTCTGAAGAAAATGGCTTCACCAACATGGCTGATGGACACAATGATGACTACGCTCCCACCTATTGCTTCATGGCAAAAGGTGCCAAGGTACTCAAATACCCCTCCTCTGAATCAAGTGAGAATGAATCTGATGAAAACCTCAAACCCAGCTACTCCAAACTTGCTAAGATTGCTGTAAAACAACAAAAGGCTTTTGAAAAGGTTCAAAACATGCTAGACAAAAGTGATGATATGTTGGGTGAAGAAATGGATCGCACTAAAACCTTGACTGAAAATCTTCAGAGACTTCAGTCTAGGTTTGACAACCTTCAAGGTCATCATAACACTCTCTTATCTGATCATGAGAAGCTTTCATATGAATTTCTTCAAAGAAAGCAAGATCTTGAAAAGCTAAGAGTGAGTTATGAAGATCTTCAGAAGGAGCGTGATTCATTACTTGCTCAACAAATCAGCGCTTCTCAGGAAGAATTTGTTCCTCCATGCTTGAAGTGCATTGAACGTGAATCTGCTAATTCTTCACCTGAATGTTCAAATGCTGCTAATGTTTCAAATTCTTCACCTGCCTCTGCTATCACTAATTCTTAATCTGAGGACATTGCTAGTATCACTGAAGATGCAGGGCTGAAGGAACTGTACATGACAGGCATGTACAAAAGCCTCAAAGGGCATCAGACTCTTTGTGATGTGCTTAAAAAGCAGATCCTCAACAGGAACCCTAGGAAAGAGGGTATTGCCTTTGAGAGGAAACTCAATGCTGATGGTACATATTGGAAGCCTGAGCAGTACCCCAAAACCTCATGGGTTGCTGCAAAGGGACCTCTAGTTGATCCATCTAATTTATCTGGCTTTGCATGTGAATCTCCTCGTTCTGATGATGAGTCATTTGACTCAAACTATAAACTGTTCAAAAATCAGAATGGTGAAATATTTGCTAGATATGTTGGCACTAACTACAGGAACGGTCCTCCTATGAAGAAAATCTGGGTTCCCAAAAGGTGCCTTGAAAGTCTTCAGGTGAATGTCCTCAGGACACCACCTGTGAAGAATAGGAACCCCAGATCAAATTCTTCATATGGACCAAATTCCTCAAAAGGATCAAAGTCCTCATATGAATATCATCGTGCTAACAACTCTGTTTCGCAGGGAAGAGCTAAGGGCTATGAATATGAGCATTATTCTTCTAATCATTATGTTCATAAGTCCTCGAAGAATTTCTCTGCTTATTCATATGCTTATCCTAACCCCTCTTATGTGAAACGAAATGGACTGGCTTCTATGCCACCTTTCTCGTATGGAGCTCGCAGAGTGATGAACTCTTTGCCACCCCTTCAGATGTGGGTGGTGAAGAAAAAGAACTAATCTCTTCTGCAGGGTCAGGTCTCCAGACGTACGTAATCGTCTGAAGAATTTGCTGGAGACCTGAGTGTGCCTGAAAGGACGCAGGCTAATCATGAAGAAATGAACTTTCATTTCTCACGTCCTCATACTGCTTTATCTGTTCTTTGCTTGATGAAATTGATCTGATGAATTGATGTCATATTCTTCACTGATGAAGTATATGAGTTCGTAAGTTGCACTAATTCATCTGCAGGATGATCAACCCAAAGCCACTGAGTGGGTCCTTGATAGTGGATGTACAAATCACATGACTGATGACAAGAATCTATTGTTGGATGCTCCCTTATCACCATCGCATCTGAAGCATATCATCTTCGCTGACAAAGGCAAAAGTCAGGTATTGGGTCTAGGTAAGGTTGCGATCACAAAGGATCGACACATGGACAAAGTCATGCTTGTCGAGTCCTTAGGATACAACCTCATGTCTGTCTCAATGCTTTGCGATCTTGATATGGTTGTTGTCTTTGGCAAGTACCGTTGTGTTGTGGTTATGGAAGCTGACAATTCCAAAGTCTTCGAAGGCTTTAGGAGAGGAGACTTGTATATTGTTGATTTCTCTACAGGACCACAACCAGCCGTGTGTCTACTTGCAAAAGCTTCAGAAGGCTGGCTCTGGCATCGATGACTTTGTCATGCAAGCATGAGGAATTTGCACACGCTTGCGAAGAAGAAGGATGTCATTGGCATCGAGAATGTCAAATTCCTCAAGGATCACTTATGCGGAGCCTGTGAAGCTGGGAAGATGACAAAGGCTAAGCATCCAGCGAAGACTATCATGACCACCACTCGTCCATTTGAATTGCTTCACATGGATCTCTTCGGTCCTAACCATTATTCTGCAGTCTCAAATGATGCATCTCAATATGGCTTTGTTATTGTTGATGATTACTCTCGATACACATGGGTACACATTGTTACTTACAAACATGAAGTGCAGGAAGTCTTCAAACGATTTTCCTCGAGGGCTTCAACCAACTTTGGTGTGAAGATCAAGCACATCAGAAGTGACAATGGAACTGAGTTCAAGAATTCTGGTCTTGATGACTATCTTGATGAACTTGGTATTACTCATGAGTTATCTGCTCCTTATACTCCTCAGCAGAATGGCGTCGTGGAGCGCAAGAACAGGACTCTTGCTGAGATGGCTCGCACTATGCTTGATGAATACAAAACGCCTCGTCGTTTCTGGATTGAGGCAATTGATACTGCGTGCCACATCATCAACAGAGTATATCTTCACAAATTCTTCAAGAAGACTGCCTATGAACTCCTCACTGATAAGAAACCCAATGTAAGTTATTTCAAAGTCTTCGGTGCTAAATGTTGGATTAGAGATCCTCATCACAACTCAAAATTTGCACCGAAAGCACATGAAGGTTTATGCTTGGTTACGGAAAGGACTCGCACACCTACAGAGTTTTCAACAACGTTCTTCACAAGGTTGTTGAAACTGTAGATGTGCGGTTCGATGAAACTAATGGCTCGCAAAGAGAGCACCTACCTTCTGTGATAGATGAACCAGCACCTGAGGAAACTATCAAGTTCAAGGCTACTGAGGATGTCATTCCTACTGAAGAATCTGCTGAAGAATTCATTCCAGAACATGAAGAACGTCGAGCTAATGCACCTGAAGAAAATACTGAAGAAAATGGTGCTGAAGAAAATGCTGATCAAATTCCTCAACGACAACCAGCTCATCCTCGCATTGCAAAAGAAGTGCAAGTTGAAAAGATCATCAATGACATTAAAGCGCCAGGTCCTCTCACACGCTCAAAAGCTTCACATTTATCTAACTTTTGTGGGCACTATGCTTTTGTCTCTATCACAGAGCCCACTAAGGTAGATGAAGCATTTCTGGAGCCTGAGTGGATTCAGGCCATGCAAGAAGAATTACATCAGTTCGAGCTCAACAACGTCTGGGAACTGGTCAAACGTCCAGATCCTCACAAGCACAATATCATTGGCACAAAATGGATCTATCGCAACAAGCAAGACGAAAACGGCCTTGTGGTAAGGAATAAGGCACGGCTTGTAGCTCAAGGCTACACACAGGTTGAAGGAATTGATTTCGATGAAACTTTTGCACCTGTTGCTAGACTTGAGGCTATTCGCATATTACTTGCTTATGCTAACCATCATGATATCACTCTATATCAAATGGATGTGAAAAGTGCATTCCTCAATGGTAAGCTTGAGGAAGAAGTATATGTTGCTCAACCCCCAGGTTTTGAAGATCCAAAGCATCCTGACAAAGTCTTCAGACTCAATAAGGCCCTCTATGGCCTCAAGCAGGCCCCACGGGCGTGGTATGATACTTTGAAGGAATTCCTTATGAAGAAAGGCTTCAAACCCGGTTCACTCGACCCTACTCTTTTCACTAAATCTTATGATGGTGAATTGTTTGTGTGCCAAATATATGTTGATGATATTATCTTTGGCTGTACTGACCAACGTTATAGTGATGAATTTGCCTATATGATGAGTGAAGAATATCAAATGTCTATGATGGGAGAATTGAAATTCTTCTTAGGTCTTCAAATTCGTCAACAACGCAATGGCATATTCATATCTCAGGAGAAATACCTCAAGGATGTACTGAGGAAATTCGGCATGCAAGATTGCAAAGGCGTCAAAATTCCTATGCCCACAAATGGCCATCTGTGCACTGATGAAAATGGTATCGACTTCGATCATAAGGTATACCGCTCCATGATTGGTTCTTTATTGTACTTATGTGCATCTAGGCTAGATATTATGCTTAGTGTTTGCATGTGTGCCTGATTTCAAGCTACACCGAAGGAATCACACCATAAGGCTGTGAAGCATATTCTTCGATATCTAGCTCACACACCAACACTTGGATTATGGTACCCCAAGGGCTCGGCTTTTGATCTCATTGGATATTCCGACTCTGACTATGCTGGTGATCGTGTGGACCGCAAGTCAACATCTGGTACATGTCATTTCATCGGATGATCTTTGGTCTGTTGGTCCTCGAAGAAACAGAACTGCGTATCACTATCTACTGCTGAAGCTGAGTACATTGCCGCTGGTTCTTGCTGTGCTCAATTGCTATGGATGAAGCAAACTCTCAAGGACTACGACGTCAACATGAAGAATGTGCCTCTCTTCTATGACAATGAGAGTGCCATCAAGATTGCTCACAACCCAGTTTAGCACTCAAAGACAAAGCACATTCAGATTCATCATCATTTTCTTTGTGATCATGTGTTGAAGGGCGACATTTCTATTGAGCATGTGAAGACTGAATAACAGCTAGCCGATATCTTCACAAAGCCCTTGGGTGACAAGAGATTTTGCAAGTTGCGGTGTGAGCTAAATATCTTAGAATTCGAATGTTCTTTGAAAAGGACACTCATCCTTACACTTATGCAAAATTGATGACTTAGATGTGCAACACATGAAGAAACATTTTTTCTTCAATCAATGAAGAATAACACTCTAAGTGTGAAGAAATTAGTGAAGAATTTGATTCTCAGAACCCTACGACAATTGTACGCGGTGTCTGAAATCATCATTCTTATATGGTGGGTCACGCCACCACCAAAAGTTGAAAATTCTCAATTTGAGTTTTTTGTGTTGAAATTCCTCAGTTGTTCAAATTCTTCAACTTTGCATTGTCTTCGCTGTTTCCGTCGTTTTTGAGTTTATGTCCTCTACATCATTCACTTATGGCTATTTCTTCAAGTTGGTTTTTCTGCTAAGTGAATGTGATCGGATCCTTCCCCCTCTATGCTATACTCAACCCAATATGTTCACAAATTCTTCATGTGCGTTCTATTTGAAACTCGTTCAAAATCTTCACTGTGTCCTTGTCAGCTGAAGAAATTGCGAACGGAACTTTAAAACCTATCTTATCTAAATTTTTGGTTTTGCCGCTCAAACCGTTCCGCATCCCACGATATACTTATCTATTCACCCACGATCGCACACGATCTCCACTTCTCATTACGTGGGTGACACATGTCAAGTGAATGAGAAGGGTCAGGGGCACGTTCGTCCAAATTCTTCGGGCGAACAGTTTTTCACCGTGGCTATAAATACCCCCTTCCCCTTCCTCACTTCCTTTACTCCACTCGACCTCTCTCCAGCTCGAGCTTCTCAAACCCTTGTGCCGCCGCTACATCATCGTCGCCGGTGAGGAAAAGCTTCACTGCCTCGACCTCATCGCCGTCGTACTCGCGCCGGTCGCGGAAATCTTCACTCCGCCGCCGCCGTAGCTATTTTCCTCCACCAAGTTAGGGCGTGGAAGATCTGCACTGACGAACTTCACATCTCCACATACCAGTTCGTCGTGTTTTTCGTCCAGGATAATTAAAAGTTACTTTTACTGCCCTCTTTGATTCAAATGATTTCTACAAAATCCTCAAAGGTGTTTTTCTTCATATCTTCACACACTAAAACACCTCACATGTCATCTGTTCTTGATTCGTTTCTCTAAGCTATGTTTTTCTTCAAGATTCCTCAAATGTGTGGATTTTCGATCTATACATCTCCTCAACCTAAGACAAAGAACGCTTAGTGAAATTCTTCAAGACTCATCTGGTCAAATTCCTCAAACTTGTTCTTTATAAAAACCTTCTGAGAACGCATATGACCTCTCCAAATTCCTCGCAACTATACTCTGTTCACAGGTACTCATGTCAGCTGCTGAATCACTAGGTTCTCATCAACTTAACTCATTTGCAGCGTTCCTCGAAGAAAAGTTGCATACCTCTTCAGAATTCAATTGTTCAAATTCCTCAACTGAAGAAAATGGCTGATGGTAAGAAGCCACAAAAAGGAGAAAAGAGGCCTTAGGTCAACACTGCCTTTGAAATACCTGAGGACATCTATGCTGGGTACTGCACACCCCCTGAGGAAGATAAAAATCAGCGCAAGGTGCGCATTCAAAAGATGGAGAGGAGATGGGCAAGAGAGTGGAGGGAGTACAGATATGTCACTCCCAAATATATGAAGAAATTTGCACTAAATCCTCCATGCCCAAGACCTCCGTTGGCACATGGTCAAATAGCTGATCCCACCAGCCTCAAGCGTGGTGAGGATTATCCTGATGAATGGGCCAAGCGCCAGGCCAAGTTGTCCAAACAAGCAAAAGATGTAGTGAGGAAATTCAACGAAGACTCTGCTGCCGCCGCTGCTGTTGAGGCCTCTGTAAAGCCGAAGAAGGCCATGCCAAAGAAGCCTCCTCACAAGCCCAGTGCTTCACCAGCAATGCCCTCATGGCCAAGTTCCTCAGCTGCTCCCACTCTTCTGAAGAAGAAGACCACTGCTGGATGAGGTCCTCGACCAAGTCCTCACAAGAAACAAGTTGCTTTCCAAGTGCCCTCTGATGATGACGAAGCTGATGATGAAGAACTTGCTGAAATCATCAGGGACAGGCAACTCAGGGCCGCTAGAGCCAAAGGCAGTAATGTGCCATAAATGCTGGATCTGAAGTTGATCCTAGACTTCATTGACTTGTGGCACAAGGACCCCAACACACCTCTGCCTGAGCTGAACCTCACTCCTGGTCAAAGTTATGTACTGACTCACTTCGTTGATGAAGAGAAATGGAAATTTGAACAGGGAAGGAGGGTGAAGAAAGCACAATACAAGAAAGAGCGCTTTCTGAAGCAAAACGTTCTGAAGCTTTCACCTAAAGAACTTGTTGCTCTTCAATTTGATCGCTATTGTGCTGACTGGCTAGGAGCCAAAGTCAGATTTGTAAAGATAACTGAATAGTTCACTTCCAATGTTGCAGCCCCAACGCAACAGGAAATTCCTCAGGCTGAAGCATCTGCTCAGCCGACTGAAGAAAATGCCAGCACCTCTGATGACAATTAGGTTGTTGAAGAAAATGTGAGTTCCAGGGCTAATGACTGTATTCCAGCTGCTGATGAAATTGCCAGGGAATCCACTAGTGGTGCGCCTAAAGAAAATGAAGAAGTCAGGGCAATTGCATCAGTTGTGCCTGAAGAAATACAACTTAATTCCTCTGCTCCTGCGCCCACACCAACTCCGATCCTTCCATCTGCATCAGATGTGAAGAAGACCAAGGCTGCAGAGCATGCAGCAGTGAAGAAAACGAAGGCATCAACTACATCAGATTCTTCAGCTCAGAAGAAGATGAAGCCATTGACTAGCTCGTTTGCAAACCCCATTGATGCTGTTCCTATCTCAACCATGCCATCAAAGGACGATGTTCCTTTTGATGAAGAATATGTGATTCCAAGCAAATCTGATGAAGAGGATCCCTCTACTGCTTCGTCATAGCAGATGGATGAAGAAATTGAAGTGGATACAATCCCTTCAACACCAGTTGTCTCCTCGCTTATGCCTCAGTTTACTGCCGAAGAGGCCGGTGTTGAAGAAATGGGAGATGAAGATGTGGACATTGGCTGTACCACACCTGTGCTAAGTGATGAATTTTGGGAAAGTCAGCACCCCAACTCTCCACTCTTCACACCATTGCAACAAATTCCTCAGTCCCCAGTAACTACTGTACAAATGGGATCTGATGAACCACATGCCACACCATCTGTCCATGAAGAAATTCCAGCCACTAGTGCTGAAGATTATGCAGATGAAGAATTGAAGTCCCAGGCTGCCACTGAAGCAGCACCTGAAATTCCTCAGCCTGTGGAACCTGAGATCGAGATCCCGGAGGTTGTGATGCAATTGACTGACACTCCTCACCCCAAGCCAAAGGATCCATTCTCAAAGAAGTAGAAATTCAAGGCTGATGATTTCTTCGGCGAGCATGTGTTCTTCACTAACTACAATCCTTATGACTCTGCTCGTCTAAGGAGGAAGCGTTTCTGGACTGCAAGCTAGGCCAACTTCTATTCTTCACTACTTTTCAACAAAGACAAAATCTTCTACCATGAGCATATTCCTCACGTGGACATGGAATCATTACCTTGCTTCTCTCCTGTGCTCAGTGTTCTTCATGATGTAGGCCTCCTCAACTTTTGCTCTGACATTGTTGATTGGAATGAAGAGCTTATTCTTCAGTTCTACGCTACATTGCATATCACAGGTGATCCTGAAGATATCAACACCTGAGCCTTGGACTGGATGACCGAAAATACTCACTATAAGACACCGGCCTCTGAATTTCTTCACGCCCTGCCCATTAGTCCACCCAGTGAAGGAGCTCGCTGCCTGTATCATGAACCAGAACTCACAGCTCATTACATGCAAGTGTTAATGAAGCCTTTGAAGCCAGGTCAAGCCCCAAGGACCAAATTCCTCGTGAAGGATTTACTCTATGTGCCAGAACCGTCTATCGCATTCTGACGAGGACAATGAGTCCCATCAAAGGCCACGACTCATCTGATGAGGAAATAGTTGGCATCATGAAGAATCTGCTATTCAACATCATTCATAGCATTCCTATCAACTATCACGATTTCTTCATGAGGACTCTCGCAAATGCTGCACTTTCTCTGTTTGAGCTGAAACCTTATGCACCTTGGATTATGAGATTCCTCAGGACAAGGTCTTCACTCAACTACAAGGCTGATTTTCAGAATCACCTTAGCTATCTGCCCCCGATTGAAGTCCTCAAGCAGGCTTTTACTTCAACTGATGAAAAGGGCAAGGCTCCTGCAGTCATTGATGAAGGCATTCGTCCATTGGATTGTCAGTTTCGCAAAGTTGCATCTTATTCCACCAATGATGACTCTGCCACACACGACTCTGCTGCCAATGCACCCAAGTCTACTCCTCAAGCCACTGCTCCTCGTGTGATGACTGACCGTGAGCTTCTGCTTAGTCTTCACCAGAAGGTGGATCAAAACCATAAATGGGTTAAGCGTCAGTTTGGTTCATTTCTTCACAACATGACTGCTACACACAATGCAGTGAAGAAAAACCATTACTACCTCCATGAAGTCTTCGGTTGCACCTGGGCCATTCTATCACATCTGTATGGTGAAAAAGATCTCCAGAAAATGGGTCTCAAGGAAGATTTTGACTGGTCTGCACCTCTACCAAAGAAATTCAAGAAGGTCAAGGTTCCTTCTTTGGTGTCCAGATCATATTCTTCATCACGCGATATCGACGAGTACGAAGACTTGGACGACACTGCAGCAGGCCCTTCCACGATAAACGACCCCAACAATGCTGGCGCTCCTTCATCAACTTGATATTCTTCAGGCGCGTTAGTCCTCATTTTCGATCCTTTTGGTCATTCGATGACAAAGGGGGAGAATTTTGAGTTAGTCTTCAAGCGGGTCTGTCTATATGGGCATTTTTTTGCTAAGTTACAACTCTCGTTCTTCTGAAACTTTATTGGATCGAGTTGTAAACTTAAACCCGATGGTGCTCTTATACGTTTATTGTGTTTTTCTGCATGCTTATTCCTCATATATGTTAATGCACGCATGCTGAATTACATCAGTCACCATATTTCATCATGCATTTCAAATTCCTCATTATGATATGTCAAATGCGTGTATGAATTACAAGATATAGGGGGAGATCTCCATGATTCTACTCTTCAAGTGTGCAATGCTTCAAAAGCAAATTCCTCATCATGCACATCTTCAGGGGGAGTTCTTCTATATCTTGCAATCAAATTCCTCAATATCAGTATTTAAAATTCATATGTTTATCCCCGTTGAAAACTTAACCTATATTGTCATCAATCACCAAAAAGGGGGAGCTTGTAAGTGCATCTAGTGCCCCTTAGTGATTTTGGTGTATTGAAGACTTATAGGTTAAGGGACTAATATGTTTTTGAGTGTACATAGGTCTATAAGTCTATGAGGAGTTTGATATTTACAAAAAAAGTCGGCCCCTAAAATTGAAGTTCTTTGACTAAAGACTTTGAATTTCTGAAGACTTTTTGAAGACTTTGAAAGTGAAGAAATTGGTGTGACCCTTGAAAACTTGGCATTCATTCGAGGGACATGAAGCGTGAAGACTTTTGTTTTCGTAGTTTCATTTTCTCTTTCTTGAGTCATAGGAAACATCGTACTGTTAAAGGGGGTCGAGGAAATACTAAGGAAAAATTTCCATGTGATGCTCAACTCAAAATCCTACACCTACCAATCCCTTCGAGTGAAGCCATTGGAAATCTCATACAGTTCAGTCATATTCTTCAGTGACAGAGATGAAGTTCTTCTGGTCTCTGAGGAATTTGTTCTGACTGAGGAGTTAGGAATTCGCTAGTGCGGATTACCTACACAGTGAGGAACATGATAGCCCTGAGGATTTTGCTACTCAAAATTCCGATCGTTGCTATGCTATGCGCCAGCTGTCCCAAAATATCTACCCACCTAACGGTCATATCATTGAAGGGCATTTATGTCTTATCATGTCGGGCTTCTCCCTAGGCTATAAATAGCCGCCCCCTACAACCACTAGTTGGTTGGCTGCTCCGAGAGAAACTGACACTTGTCATTTGAGAGCATCCCATCCTTCGAGGACTTTGAGCGAAAATCATCAAGTGAGGAAAACCCAAAACCAAACACCTACAAACCCCAAGTGATTGAGCATCACTGAAGAGATTGATCCTGCGTGGATCTGATGCTTATTACCTTTGAAGACTATGCTTCTTCCAGACGGTTAGGCGTCAAGGTCTAGAGCATCCAAGAGGAATTGTGGATCGCTGAGTGACCAAGTTTGTGAAGGTTCGGAAGTCACCTGAAGACTTACCACGAGTGATTGGGCGAGGTCTGTGTGACCTTAGCTCAAGGAGAATACGGTGAGGACTGTGTGTCCTCGGGTTTAAATACCTAGCCGCCCCAACCAAATGTACAACTGAGACAACAGTTGGAACTGGTCTACCAAATCATTGTCTTCACCAAGCTCACTGGTTCTATTTCCTCAACTATTTCATTTCCTCATAACTGTGTTGAGTGCTTGTTCGTATCCGTGTTTGAAGACTTTGACTGAAGACTTTCTCAATTTCCTCAGTTCAATTTCTTCAGTCTGTCTTCATCCTGTGTTATCCTATGTTTATGCTTTCTGTACTCTGTGCTTGTCTTCATTTCATCATGATGACTATGCTTGTGTTCCGTTATGTTTACTTTTGAGTACTTATTCCGCTGCTAGTAGTTCTTCATATGGAATTTCCTCACCTGCAAATTTCTCAGTGAAGAATTCATAAAAATCGCCTATTCACCCCCCTCTAGTCGATATAACGCACTTTCAAGTTCTGCATTCTTATGGAAAACATAGGTTCGGTTTTGCATTTTTATAGAAAAATAGAACTGAGCTGTGCATCGTCTTGAAAAAACAAACATAACTTGGGCTGCTGATGTTATAGACAAGCTAGGTTGGGAGGCCCGGCGGCCGCTTGATACCCGCTGGATCCGAAAAATGTTGAAACGTGTCGTGGGTTGCCCATGTTAAACAAGAAAACCTAGGCCATGGACCTGGTGAGCCCGGGACTGTCAGCTTCTCGACGAACAGTTGTCTCCCGATTCCTCTTGTTTTGCTGACCATGTTGGGAACGATAGACGGCGGCGCCACGGCGAGAGAACCAAGGCGGAGGACGACGTCGAGACCTCGGACCGAACAAACCAGAGCGGAGGAAGACGCAGGCGGAGGGGAGTACGAGGGTTGACTTGTTCGGGTGCAGGGTGGACCGGTGGAGCCGCCGCCGCCGGACAATGTGTGGGACTAGAAGGATGGCCTGGCCAACACCATAGGCTATGAGGGCCAGCCGTTGTATAGGAAGAGAACGAAAGATTGGAGAAAATAAAGAAATACAAATGGATAGGTGGTTGGTCCCATATGTGTGTGTACGAGACGTGCTGGGTCCACCTGAGAAGGGGAATATGTTTTGAGGAAGGAGATTCAAAGCACGGCAGCCGAGTGAACTAGTTTTTTTAGACGGACGAGTGAACTAGTTACATACATAAGCAAATAGCCACTAAAAAGCAAATAGGTTAATGGGTTCTTAAAAGAAATATTTCGGACAAAATAGATAATTACGACACATAGGCTAACACTAGTACAACGAGCTCCTAAACAAACGGTTTAAACCCCTTTCCACGACGACATTTGGAACCATCGCCAAGTGAGTGTAGGCGATAGGGGGGTCCTTCCCACACGACTCAGAAACCGTTGGGGATATGCCCTCCTGGCACACACGTTCGGCAAAATGAGGTCATGTGCGACCAGCGAGCGCTCAAATACGGAAATATGTACAATAGAGCTAAAAAATACAATTATATGGCAAAATTGTTTCCGGTCACAAGTACATCCCACACTGTCAGTCCCCGCTAAATGTTTCCGCTTGTATGTACATCCCATATAGTCGCTCCAAGGAAAACGTTTCTGTTCACAGGTACATCACACACAATTTTTCCCGTTAAATCGCTTGCGTTATAGAATATATCACACATGGTTCGTGGAAAAAATGTGTGGCAAAGGTTGTCCATCACACACAGTTTTCATGTGGTAAACATTTGCGCAAGGTGGCCTAACGCAAATAGCTTTCAAGAGAAAGTCATGCGTGATTGTTCATTGATCCAACATGGTTTATTCCTAGAAACTGTGTACGTTGCCTGAGGTCATCACCCATGGTATTTTTCAACAACCGTTTGCAATAGAAAAACCCAATTAGCAGGCTAATTATCCGATTATTCATAATCCATTTATTAATCTACTTGACAGTTCATATTAAGCACACAATATATTTCATTTTCATAATTGAAATACATCACAATACAACATCATATAGCTTCAGCACTCAACTACCCCATTACACAACTACACCAGGACCAAGTTTCACATGCAACATCTATAACCTTTCGAAATTAGCATCATAGAC
This sequence comes from Triticum aestivum, assembly GCF_018294505.1. NCBI lineage: Eukaryota > Viridiplantae > Streptophyta > Magnoliopsida > Poales > Poaceae > Triticum > Triticum aestivum. The sequence continues at coordinate 502,372,876 of NC_057797.1, forward strand.
AGTACATAGACAAATGTATCTCATCTGGAAAACTGCTGAAGCAGAAGATGAATATTGAGCCTTCATTGATGTTGAAGGTCTTTGTAACTTTAGGCCAGTGCCTGTGGATGATTGACCATCCATCCTTCGTCCTCTTCAGGAACATTTCAATATTGAACCGTGGGTGTTGTATGAATACCTTCCTCGCCTCCTGACCATACATGTGGTTTGAGAGGTAATCATCAGTGAACTGCTTTGGAAAGGCCTGAAAACAAGGATGTGCATAAATATCTTCTCTATATTGGAAATGGGGTAAAGGAATAAAAAAGGCAAGGTATAATAGTTAGTATCATCCTATAGTGAACTGATGTCTTCTTCATTGTGCAGACAAAGATCTTGTTGTTTTTTGTCGCTAATTTCTTTATCCTAACAATCTTTCTGAGTTTCTTGACTTGACTGATATTCATGGACAACTCATTTCCCCATATGCAAAAAGGGTCGAACAGTGGGTCAAAATCTCCGACAGCAGGACCTACAAGTGCAAGACCAAATTGTTAAAAACCTAAATATTAGAATGGTTCCTGCAATTGCACAATAATGTGCTATTAGACAATGAACCATGCACGTGCTAACCTTGATTGTAATCCTTAGTGCTTCCCATTGTTTCCCTGCAACACATATAAGGTAGTTAGTCAGGTTAAGTAAGGGTTCGCATGGTATCAGTAAAATATGTTGATGAAAAATAATCACATTGCAGATTCATCAGATTAATTGAAGTCATACGGAAAACCCATTTATCCAAACCAAGCATGATTAAGAACTAGGAAATATAGCACTTGTATATGTTTCTCATGTATTAAGTGCAGCCAAATTCGATTTATTCCTCACATGCACAACAATACAAAATTCTACCCATGACAATTGGACATCGCATTGCAGAATTGAACCGAGCAGTTAACTAAACACCACAACAAATGAACCAAACATTAACTGAGCACCACATTGCACAATATAACATACTCCTAATAGAAGATCAGATAGTTAACCAAACAGTTAACTACAACCAATTGTAGCAATTGTATTTGTTTCTCATGTATTTAGTACTGCCAAATTCAATTTATTCCTCACATGGTATACAATAACAGAATGCACCCACAATTTTGTAAAGATAAATTCGATTTATTTCTCACATGGAAGACAATACAAAATTGCAGCCTAAAGAATTGAACATCACATTTGCCGAATTAAACCAAACAGTTAACTAAAGACGACAACTAATTAACAAATCAGTTAATAAGTGAGCACCACATTGCACGACATATAGAACATATACACTAGAGCAATAGAGTTCATGGTAAAATTAGATAGCTCAATTCACTAGAATTTGTGAAGGAAAGGTAGGAGCAGCACACGCAATGGGTAAACCAAGCATGCTTAAGCGGCGTAGCTAGCAAATGGCAAGGTGCTCCTTCAAGATCTGGGGGTCGGCATGAATTGCAGCCATCGCGACCTCATCCGCGCGTGCGGCCACGATTTGCTTCTCCGCTGCCAAATGCTCCTTGAGGTGCTGGCTATACTGCGTGCACCATGGCTTAGGCCGGCGCTTATTTGGTGGAGGGGTTGGTGATTTGGGTGGAAGGTGTCGCGCTCGCGCGGCGGTAGGGGCATGTGGGATGTGGAAGGAGGAGGAGGATCGCCGGAGAGGAGGCGGCGGCACTGCAAGCAACGAGTGAAGGTTTCAACTTGGAAAGGAAGGCGGAAAGAGGGGAAATGTGGATTTTGGTAAGGGGGAGGGGTGGGAAGGTAGATATTTCCGCGGAAGTCGACAATTTGGAATCACTTGGCCAAAAAACTAGTGCGCAAAGTGTCATTAGACACGGTCCCTTATTCAGAATTGTGTACGATATGTGAACATCACAAACGATTCAGATAGCTTAACCCATGTGTGTTGAGTTTGAATGTCAAAAATTTTGGTTCGAATTTCCCTGGTTACAGTGGTCATCCACGTCATTGCGTAATTTGGGTACACATAGGAGACTAACTTAATCGAGCAAGTTCAACAATTAAACAGAGCTAGCTGACCTAAACATTACTCTAACAAATTAAAGACCGGCGCTCTTAATTTAACAAAACAAACAGTACTACTACGGCTGGTGCTTGACGATCTCCACCACCGCCTCCATGTCCAGCTCGCGCCCGACGGTCTCCCGGGGAAGGGGCTCTGTGGGAGTCCTGGATTAGGGGGTCTCCAGACAGCCGGACTATATCCTTTGGACAGACTGTTGGACTATGAAGATACAAGATTGAAGACTTCGTCTCGTGTCCGGATGGGACTCTACTTGGCGTGGAAGGCAAGCTAGGCAATACGGATATGTATATCTCCTCCTTTGTAACCGACCTTGTGTAACCCTAGCCCCCTCCGGTGTCTATATAAACTGGAGGGTTTTAGTCCGTAGGACAACATACAATCATACCATAGGCTAGCTTCTAGGGTTTAGCCTCTCCGATCTCGTGGTAGATCAACTCTTGTAATACTCATATCATCAAGAATAAATCAAGCAGGACGTAGGGTTTTACCTCCATCAAGAGGGACCGAACCTGGGTAAAACATCGTGTCCCCTGCCTCCTGTTACCATCCGCCTTAGACGCACAGTTCGGGACCCCCTACCCAAGATCCACCGGTTTTGACACCGACATTGGTGCTTTCATTGAGAGTTCCTCTATGTCATCGCCGTTAGGATTGATGGCTCCTACGATCATCGATAGCGATGCAGTCTAGGGGGAGACTTTTCCCCCCGGACAGATCTTTGTGTTCGGCGGCTTCGCACTGCAGGCCAACTCGCTTGGCCATCTGGAGCAGATCAAAAGTTACGCCCCTGGCCACCAGGTCAGGTTTGGAAGCTTAAACAACACGACCGATATCCGCGGAGACTTGATCTTCGACGGATTCGAGCCCCTTCCTTGTGCGCCACGCGGTCACGATGAGTACGATTTAGCTGTACCATCGGACCGTATTCAGGAGATCGCACCGGCAGCCGCTCCGAGCCTCAATTCGGAGCTAGTTGCGCCATCCATGGACGGGTGGATAGACCCCGTCACAGAGGCCGTATCCTCATTGGCGATCGAGCCGAATATGGACCTTACCCTCCACGAGAGCCGTGTTGCCAAACTACCGGATCCTTCTCCGGCCATGGACTCCGAACCGCCTGCGCTCGTTCCTGTTGAATCCGATTGGGCGCTGATCATGGAGTTTACCTCCACGGATATTTTTCAGCACTCGCCCTTTGGCGACATACTGAACTCATTAAGGTCTCTCTCCTTGTCAGGAGAGTCCTGGCCGAACTACGTCCGACAGGACTGGGATGCGGATGACGAAGAAATTCGCCACCCACCCACCACCCACTTAGTAGCCACTGTCGATGACTTAACCGACATGCTCGACTTCGACTCCGAAGGCATCAACGTTATGGACGACGATGTGGGAGGCGAAGAGGAACAACTGCCCATAGGGCACTGGACGCTCACTTCATCACATGACGTATACATGGTGGACACACCCAAAGAAGACAACGACGAGGAACGGAAGGACGCAACGAAGGGTTGTTCCCTCGAGAAGCAGTCAAAGCGGCAGCGTAAACGCCGCTCCAAATCCTGCCTCGGCAGAAATAATGATCATATAGACCCAACGATAGAGCAGGGTGAACCATCGCCCGACCAGGGCAACACGGGGAATCAAACCAAACAACCCGACTCCGTCGAAGATAACAGTCCAGACGACACCACACCGGACAGGCGCCAGGAACTACATAGCGCCCACCAAAGGCTTGTTGCCACGGCGAGGAGCCTAAAAAAACAGAAGCAAAGGCTCAAGACTGCACAATACACACTCAAAATCAAATGGAGCGAAGTACTCAACACTGCAGCGAAGTACGGCAGTAATCGCCACACCAAGAGCTTTCCGAAGCGAAAGTTGCTACCTGAATTTGATGAGGAGGCCTTAGATCCTCCACAACTAAAAAATAAAATGGCCATCCGGTCAGATAGACGACCTCATAGCCAACATAAAGCGGCAAACGACGCCGCACATAAACGAGTACGCGATCCGCGTAAGGGCTCACTTCAAAAGGACGGCGCAACCAGATCCATCTATGGACCACGCAAGCGTGCTCCAACATACAATGCAACACAACAAATATCCGAACACCATGGTACACCCAAATATAGGGGTGCCACACACCCTCTATGTTTCACCGACGAGGTGCTGGATCATGAATTTCCAGAGGGATTCAAACCCGTAAACATAGAGGCGTACGACGGAACAATAGACCCTGGGGTCTGGATTGAGGATTACATCCTCCACATCCATATGTCTCGAGGAGACGATCTCCACGCCATCAAGTACTTACCCCTCAAGCTCAAAGGGCCAGCTCGACACTGGATTAAAAGCCTCCCCGAAAACTCCATCAGAAGCTGGGAAGAGCTCGAAGATGCCTTTCGGGCAAATTTTCAAGGGACATATGTTCGACCACCGGATGCAGACGACTTAAGTCATATAACTCAACGGCCCGGTGAGTCAGCCCGAAAACTTTGGAACAGGTTCCTCACTAAAAAGAACCAAATAGTTGACTGTCCGAACGCTGAAGCCTTAGCAGCTTTCAAGCATAGCGTTCGAGACGAATGGCTTGCCAGACACCTCGGTCAAGAAAAGCCGAGAACAATGGCAGCATTAACAAGCCTCATGACCCGTTTTTGCGCGGGCGAGGACAGCTGGTTAGCCCGATGCAGCACCAGCGACCCAAGTACATCCGAAGTCAGGAATGGAAATGGGAAATCACGACACAACAAGAATAAGCACCAGAATAAAGAAGACAGCCTGAAGAGCACGTCGGTAAACGCCGGATTTAGAAGCTCTTGGCCAGGGCAGCAGAAGCCGCCCTCTAAAGGCAACAGAGACGAATTGTCCAGCCTAAACAAAATTCTTGACCAAATATGTCAGATACATAGCACCCCGGATAAACCTACAAATCATACCCACAGAGAATGTTGGGTCTTCAAATAGTCCAGCAAGCTCAACGCCGAACACAAGGGGCAGGATACACCAAGTGAAGACGAGGACGAGCCTCACAAGCAAAGCACAGGGGAGCAGAAGAAATTCCCACCAGAAGTCAAAACAATCAACATGTTACACGTGATAAAAGGGAGAAACAAAGCGGCACCTTTAGAGGAACACGCCCCAGGGCCTATCACCGCAGAGCTCCGCCACTGGTCGTCCCAACCGATCACCTTCGACCATCGGGATTACTCGGCAAGTATCCGGCGTGCAGGATGGGCTGCCTTGGTATTAGATCCAATAATTGACGGATACCGCTTCACCCGAGTCCTGATGGACGGCGGCAGCAGTTTAAATCTGATATATCAGGACACAGTCCGCAAAATGGGGATAGACCCAACAAAAATTTCCCGCAGCAATGCTACCTTTAAAGGAGTAACGCCAGGCCCGGAGGCTTACTGCAGGGGCTCCCTGCTACTAGAGGTTATATCCGGCTTCCCCGATAACTTCCGCATCGAAAATTTAACTTTCCACGTCGCTCCATTCCAAAGTGGCTATCAAGCACTAGTCAAACGCGAAGCTTTCGCTCGCTTCAACGCAATACCGCATTATGCTTCCCTCAAGATCAAGATGCCCGGTCCATGTGGCATCATTACAGTAAATGGAAATATTGAGCACTCCTTGCGCGCCGAAGACGGTGCGGCCGCCTTGGCCGCCACACACTAAACGACCTCACCAACTCAAGCATTTGACAGGTCGTTAAGACCACGGACACGGTTAGACGAGTCCGGCTCAGCTATATGTAATTAATACAGGTTTGATGGCTATACCCCTATTACAATACAAGGGGCTCAACGCGCGCGCAAAAGTGGCAATAAGGCTCACCTTTACTCATTTTCAACTATATATTGTTTAGTATAACTTAACTTTTGCACGACAACTTTTCAATTAAGTTCCTCTCTTTTTCGGACGACCGTCGTGCTACACCCGTCCAGGATATGGCACAACGGAGACACAGGCGCAGACGTGCAGCAGGGACCCGTTCCAAGGATTCTTTGTAGATTAATACCTTGCATAAACCTTTTTTACTGTCTCTTGTTGATTTACATCCCTCGGATTCTCAGTACAACCGAGAAGGATGCTGACGTCTTGGCATGTGGCCACGCCAGAATAATGCATGTACCTGGACACCAGGGGCTTATTACAAAGGGTCCTGTTTAGACCCGGTTTACACCATAAAGACCGAATACCTTAGGGAGTGTTCGGCATCGTGAGTTTGGCCTTATATGCATCAGCTCCGAATCATGTCTTTGGTCAAATGTTGGGTTTGCCCGGCTCCTGTGTTTTGCTGCCTTACATTCCGCTCTATCGGCTAAGGCGGCACCAGGAGAACTACTGCGACTGTGCCCTGGTTCATCCGGACGAGCACCTCAGTAGAGAAAGCCGAAAACTGACTGTCATGATATAGCGCGAGACTGGTCAACCACTCGATGACCTACTGGAATCTTTGTGATTCCTCCGCATTAACGAAGGGCCGTTTCTCGGCCAGGCATGTACGCACCCTGAATCTGGACGAGTGCGGAGCCACCAGGGGCTATCTAGTAGCCCCACTGTCAAACTCCTCTGGCTAAGTGAAAGGGTTAAAGCATCATAGTCCGATTGCCTAGTTCGCTGCGCTATCACCTCCTTAATAGGACCAAGATGTTGGATTAAGTGTGAATACGCGTCTTCTGCGAACACGCCCGCATTATATGCGTGGGGGCTGAAGCTGACGACTGCAATCTTTCAGGTTGTATACATGTATACATAAACGGCCACACAGGAGGCATCACAATACTTTCGGGCAAAAGTAGAAATACAACCTTGATAAATTCAATAAAACGTTGTTTTTACAATGGGAATACATGTCACTCAAACATAACATTCTTCGAGCACTGGGCCTCTATCGAACGAGCGCCCTCAAGAACTTCTTCAAAATAGTGCTCGGCAGCCACTCGGCCTATGGCCGAACCTTGCGCCACGATAGTGGTGGCATCCATCTCCGCCCAGTATGTTTTGACACGGGCAAGGGCCATCCGCGAGCCTTCTATGCACGCCGACCTCTTCATCGCATTGATGCGTGGCACCGCACGAAGGAAGTGCTGCACCAAGCTAAAATAGTTGTTCGGCTTCGGCCTTTCCGGCCACAGATGATCCACGACTGACCTCATGGCGAGTCCGGACAATCTATTGAGTTCGGCCCATTCGGCAAGCTGATCAGTCAATGGAAGCGGACGCTCTGGAACATTGAATTGCGACCAGAACAGCTTGTCCACTTCATGATTTATTTGATCTTGGAAGTATTCGGCCGCATCGACAGCGCTCTCCGCTAAGTCCATATATGCGTCGGCTGAACTCCACAGCTGATCCAGAGGGGCATACCGCGGATCGCCGAACTTCCTCCGCAGCATAAAGGGCTTCCCAGCCACAATGTCACCGGCTCCACGCAGTTCCTCCTTCTTTGCTCTCATTGCAGAGCGGGTGTCTTTGGTCGCCATTGTGGACTTTTCGAGGTCCGTAGCCTTCGCCCGGTTTTCTTCCTCAAGAAACTGGTAGCGGTCGGCAGTGTCTTTTAACTTCACAGACATTTTGGCCATTTTTTCTTTGCTCTTGCTATGCGTGGCCTTCTCGGCTCTCAACTCTTCAGCCGCCTTCAAAGCGGCCGCATTACTACTCCTTGCTTGCTCCTTGGCTCAGGCAAGCTCCGCCCGCAAGGCCTCCATGGTGGCAGCTCCATATGCACTCACAACATATTAAAGATATTGACATCACGCTACTCTTACTATGTGACATTCACTATAAATATCACCTACCATGTGCCTCGTCAAGCCGCTTGTTAACAAGCTCGATGTCGGCATCCGCCGCATCCAGTCGCCGTTTTAGTTCGGCAACCCCATCAGTCCGGCTAGCCACTGGAGCTTCAAACACCTGCACATAACGGCAGTCTGGTTATTACCTGGGACTATGATCCTCTGTTCGCCGCCATTCTCGATGACAACCAAAGTCTCACGGGCTACTATCTACACAGGGCACACCAAAATTCACGGTACCATCACAAATGTATATCATTTCACGTACCTCAAAGCCCGTCAGTAGACTCATAAAGGCTTCATGCAACCCGTTTTTGGCGGACGAAATCCTTTCAATCACCGTACACATTAATGTACAGTGCTCTTCTGAGATAGTCGCTCGCTCTAGCAGACCCTTCAATAGATGGTGCCGGACTCTTTTGATTGCTCTCTTCAAGAGCCGGATACTGAGGGCTTCGGGTGACCATGGGATTACCTTCTGGCCTTGCCGGATCCGGAGAAACTCTCCGTGATGACACTTCAAGGTCGCCCGCTTCTTGAGCCAGGGAGTCCGGGGGAGGCGTTTCGCTCTCCATCATCTCCGGAAGAAGATCCCCCGAAGACGAGCTCTGCTGAGAAGGGCTTAGATCCGAACTGCAAGATAGATGCTTTGGTTATCTTCCTCAGAAGTAAGGTAGTATATCTTCACTATTAAGTACTTTTTGATTACTTACAACTCGTTAGAGGGCTGATCCCCGCACGGACTTTGTGCGGCAAGAGCACCCTCCGAGGCGGGACCCTCTGGTGGAGTTTTCTTCTCCCGTTTGGAAACCTGGGTTTCCGGATCATCAGAGGTAGTCCCCTTCCTCCCCCGAGGATAGAGAATGTCAGATTCCTTCCCTTGGTTATCCTCCCTCACGAAGGCGCTCGTTCCCTCGGTTGGAATAGGTAACGGTGGGGGCACCGGGCAAGGTGCTGGCTCGAGCATCTTTTCCATCACCGGATTATCCAAGCCTTCGGGAAGGGGGGCCGAACACCGGGTCATCTTCGCCTTTGTTATCCAGTCCTGGTCAAAAGGAGATTCTTTAGAATGATGTCATGATAAATGAAAGACAGTGTGTTCGGCTAGAGGATTACTTACTTGGGCCACAGAGTAGTTGCTGCTCATGCCCACGTCCTCGGAGGTGTCCGAACACTCTATTTGGGGTCCGAAGAACGACTTGTACATCTCCTCGTGCGTCAGGCCGAGGAAATTCTGAATAGCTTGTGGTCCTTCTGGGTTGAATTCCCACAAGCGGAGGGGCCGACGTTTGCAAGGCTGGACTCGATGAACCAGCATGACTTGCACTACCATAACCAAACTAAAATCTCCCTCGAAGAGATCTCGGATGCGGCTCTGCAGTATGGGTGCATCCTTGGCTGGACCCCAGCTCAGCCCCCTGCTGATCCATGACATTAGTTGTGGTGGAGGGCCCGAGCGAAAGGCGGGGGAAGCTACCCACTTGGCACTTCTAGGAGCGGTGACGTAGAACCACTCCCGTTGCCATAATCCGGACATCTCTGGAAAGGAACCCTTTAGCCATGGAGCTCCAGTGATCTTGCTTACTAATGCCCCTCAGCACGCTGCATGCTGCCCCTCAACCGTCTTCGGCTTCACATCAAAGGTCTTGAGCCACAGGCCGAAGTGAGGGGTAATGTGGAGGAAGGCCTCACATACGACAATAAATGCCGAGATGTGGAGAAAGGAATCCGGGGCTAGATCGTGGAAATCAAGCCCGTAATAGAACATCAAACCCCTTACAAGGGATCCAGAGTGAGGCCTAGTCCTCGGAGGAAGTGGGAGATAAACACGACGTCTTCGTTGGGTTCAGGAGTAGGGACGACCTGCCCTCGGGCAGGCAGCCGATGCGAGACTTCGTCGGTCAAGTATCTTGCCTCCCTCAACTTCTTGATATCCTCTTCCGTGACGGAGGAGGGCATCCACCGGACTTGGAGGCTGGATCCGGACATGATTGAAGGTCCGAAGCACCTGACCTGGGCTTTGGGTGTTAGAACTCGAGGCGGGGGAAGGATTCGATTGAGCACGGGAGGAAAAAAGTAAAAGCCTTGACCCTTTATAAAGAGGGTGAATATCAAGCATCTTCCTCGTGGCCATTTGGGACTTGCCTAAAATCTAGGAGTCCTAGGCGCGGTTGGGTTACCCACGACCGTATTGATGAGAATCCCGTAATAAGAGGGACACGATCTCTGCTTTGACAAGACGTGTCAAGAAACTGCCTCGCGTTATGTGCGCGGCTAGTTAAAGAAAAACGGTTCGAACAATCACCGAGCCATGGCATGATGTCATGTTGCCAAAACATGTTAGCAGATTAGATTTTTGGAAATATTATTCTCTCTACGGTGGTATGTGGAAGTTATTTTGCAGGGTCGGACACTATCCTTTTATTCGAACTCTTTTGTGGTGTATCCGGAGGAGGAACCCGCCTTGCAATGCCGAAGACAATACTGCGCGCCGGACTCATCGTCATTGAAGCCTGGTTCAGGGGCTACTGAGGGAGTCCTGGATTAGGGGGACTATATCCTTTGGCTGGACTGTTGGATTATGAAGATATAGGATTGAAGACTTCGTCTCGTGTCCGGATGGGACTCTACTTGGCGTGGAAGGCAAGCTAGGAAATACGGATATGTATATCTCCTCCTTTGTAACCGACCTTGTGTAACCCTAACCCCCTCCGGTGTCTATATAAACCGGAGGGTTTTAGTCCGTAGGATAACATACAATCATACCATAGGCTAGCTTCTAGGGTTTAGCCTCTCCGATCTCGTGGTAGATCAACTCTTGTAATACTCATATCATCAAGAATAAATCAAGCAGGACGTAGGGTTTTACCTCCATCAAGAGGGCCCAAACCTGGGTAAAACATCGTGTCCCCTGCCTCCTGATACCATCCGCCTTAGACGCACAGTTCGGGACCCCCTACCCAAGATCCGCCGGTTTTGACACTGACAGGCTCCATGGCGTCAATTGCACCATACTCGGCAAGCATCTCGCCATCCGCGTCCGCCATATCTTTAGAATAGGCCGCCATGAGCTGGGCATGGGCAGCCGCGATATGGGCTCTGGCATGCTCCGTCATGGCATGGTATGCTGTATAGGAACGGACGGCTGCTTGAAATCTCTCGGCGATTGCCAGCTCTTCGGCCGTGGGTTGCCGACCGTTGTCGGAGAAGCTTCTTTCTATTTGTGCGGTGACCACCACGAGCTGGGCGTGGATGGCCTCGACATGGTAGTGGGTGGCCTCCAGCAGGGCTAAGGCTGCCGCTGCGGAATGGTCAGCTGTTGTGCCACTCTCGCCAGTTTCTATCCCCGAGGTAGATGCTACTGCCGCCGCCTGAGAAGCAACAACGGTCGTTTGGGCTGCCTTGGCCGCCCGGACGCAGACTGCGGTCGCCCTCATGAAGCTTGTTAGCACGCGCCTGGCGACTGCGGCCGCGCTCTCGCCGGAGTGGGCCACCGAACTTGCCCTCATGACTTGGGTCCACATCCCCATCTTTCACCGCCGACGAATGAATAGTGAAATGATATTTGGGGAGTGAGCTAGTGTGCTTAACACGCCGGTTGTGGACTGTAGCCGATGCACCTTCTCTTGGAAGCCATGGGCATACTATACACCGACGGTGCTCCAAGATATTTTGTGATGCATCTCACACGGTTGGTGATAATAAACTGTGTGCGATCTACTTGATTTATCGTCTTGATCATTTGAATTACATAATGGGGTCACAGCTACAAAGGATGATGTTTGTATTGTTAGAACTTTTATCTGAAGTGAACATGCAACTATAGGTGTGTCATCAAAAAATTGGAATTATTCAGGGTTCGTTTGTACATTTTTATACATTAACTGGGTTTTCCAGGCATTTTATGCGCATAATTCAAATTTGAACAACATGCACATGCTCCAGTGCATATAAACTTATTGAAAAATCAAATATGTGTCCTTGGTTGCATGCTTAGGTCCCATGCAAGAAATGGGAATAAATTTCAAACACCCTGCCACCGTCACTCGGCCACAAACATTGAGATACCTGGTTTTTAAATTCTAGTAAATCCAAAACTCTCCTGAAACTCATGAAACTTGGCATGCTATCATGTAGCGGTATCAACATGTCATGGTAAAAATTTTGTCCCATTTGGGGCAGGTTTGGGTATAAGCTTCTCACAAATCAGAGCTTCTCACAACAAGCGTGATGGTTTCGGTAGGGAACGTGCCACCTTTGGGGACGAAACAATACCCGTTGCCTCTTATTGCTTTCAAAAAAAATCGAGTTTCAACATAGAAAAACAAGAGTGTTGTGTTCAATCTTGCAATTTTTCGGGGTTCGTTTGGACTTTTTTATGCATTAACTGAGTTTTCAATGCATTTATGTGCATAATTCAAATTTGAACTACATGCACATGCTCAAGTGCATATAAATTGGTTGAAAAATCAAATCTGTGTCGTTGGGTGCATGCTTAGGTCCCATGCAAGAAATGGGAATGAATTTCAAACACCGGGGCACCGCTGATTGCCAGCAAAACATTGAGATGCCTGGTTTTTAAATTCTAGTAAATCCAAAACTCGTCTGAAATTCATGAAAGTCGGCATGCTATCATGTGGCGGCATCATCATGTCGTGGTACAAATTTTATCCCATTTGGGGCAGGTTTGGGTATATGCTTCTCACAACAAGCATGATGGTTTTCGGTAGGGAACGTCCCACCTTTGGGGACAAAACAATATCCATTGCCTCTTATTGCTTTCATTTTTTTCTCATGTCAACATAGAACAATAGGAGTGTTGTGTGAATTTTTGTGATTTTTCGGGGTTCGTTTGGACATTTTTATGCATTAACCGAGTTTTCAATGCATTTATGTGCATAATTCAAATTTGAACTACATGCACATGCTCCAGTGCATAAAAATTGGTTGAAAAATCGAATCTATGTCCTTGGGTGCATGCTTAGGTCACATGCAAGAAATGGGAATGAATTTCAAACACCAGGGCACCGTTGATTGCCGACAAAATATTGAGATGCCTGGTTTTTAAATTCTAGTAAATCCAAAATTCTGTTAACCATTGACGTGACACCACGTGTCTTGGTTTTAATGGTTGTAGGAGGTGACGTGCGGACAGCTGCTTGACCTTGACTGAACGGAGGTGTGCAAGCGCCGTCCGGTGCGCAGGCTGACCGAGAGGCGTGCAAGCTGTCCTCGAGTGCGCAGGCTCACTGGGAAGCATGCGAGCTGTATGCTGCGCAGGCTCACAGGGAAGCGAGCCCTTTGACTTCCATGGCCGCCCGCCTTGCTCGCATCCTCTCCGTTAATGGCGCCCAAGCCACAGTTTAATTCGCTTTTTAAATATAAAACACTCATCGCAAACGTTTTAGTTAGAATACCCGCATGCAAACCGACAGCTTCCCCAGGAAGCCAAGAGAAAATGTGTCGAGCAGGATTTCTGCAGCTCTTGATCGCAAACGATTTAGATAGAACACCCGTATGCAAAGTGAGAGCATCACAGGATTTGTTCATCCCTTCAACGCAAACGGTTGTTTTGGATGACCCGTGTGCAACCACGTACAAACAATTTGGTAAGATTTGCATCTGTCATATTGGGTATGTTGTCATTTGTCAAACTGGAAAAATTTACATTTGTTGATCTAGTAACGTTGCCATTTGTCAACCCTTGTAACACTGCGATTTGTCCAAATATGCAGCTAGAAATCATTAGCACCATGTAATTTTTGCAACTAAAATTCAGTAATTAAGCATAGATTTCATTCATAGATTAAGCCATCGTTCTTAATTTATACAAACAGTTCAACTCGACAGCTGAACCGACCAAACTTCTCCCCAATTGTTGCCAACCACGTACTGAAATAGCTAGTTCAACTATATATACTAGCTAATTTTAAGTACGTTGTACAGTTTGACCACACATCTATAGTCAGATGAACCGAACAAAATAGCCCCTAAATACTACTACTACCACGGAGGGGCTTTGTGCTACTTCCGGCAGCCTCTCCTCTGCCGAGCGCGCTCAGTAAGAGGCAGAGGAGGAGGAGGAGCCTACCAACGAGCTGGACAAATGCAATACGGTGCCTGCCGCTGCTGCACGTTCAGCGACGCTCGCCAGCTTGAACGCCCACTGTCGCTCCAGACGATCCCTCTCGAAGCGGCCGGACTGCTCGTAGATCTCTTGATTCCTCACCTCTGCATCGGCATGTGCTGCGGCCATGGTGGAGGTAAGGCTCTTTGCGTGCTCGATGAGGCACTGCTCCTCCTCCTGCAGGAACTCGATGTAGCGCGCAAGGTCACTGACGCACGTGCGGGCCTCCACCTCCGCCTCCCTCCTTCGGCCGGTGGTGGCGGAGCAGATGATGATCCCGGCGGTCACCGGTGGGCTGGCGGCCACGATGGCTGATGATGGGGTGGCGGCCACGACCACCACCTCCCGCCTTCAGGCCACGGTGGCGGAGCAGGTGATGGCCACGGTGGCCAGCAGTGGGGTGGCGGCCACGACGACCACCTTCCGCCTTCGGGCCGTGGAGGCGGAGCGGAAGATGGCCCTGGCTTTCGATGGTGGTGTGGCGGCAACGGCGGCTGGCAACAGCTGCCGACGGGCAGCAGCGACTCAGCGTGTGGTGGGTGTTCCATGCACACCCAACAGGGACGCCACGCGCACTACACTACGCCGGGGACTGAGCCACCGCCGCGGTGTAGCCTCCCAGCTGGAGCTGTCCTCTGATGACGGCAGACTGGCTGAGTGACAACGACGGACCGGTGCCATTGTCGATTGTGGGAGAAGTAGACGAGATAAGCTACAGGGGGGAATGCGACACAGGACTCGCCGACCGTGAGGGCTTTTATAGCAGACCGGCAAGCATTGGGATTTTGGGGGATTTCATAGAGTCGGGCGGGAACCTTGTGCGGGAACGTGCGAGGTTGCGTGGGAACGGGCTCATCGATGATTCATTGGCGCCACCGTTTGGCCAAAAGAACACCCCCGCGCGCTACGCAAGCTTGCGCTATAAGCCGTATGCGGCAACAGGGTGACAAGACGTGCAAGAGGAGGATGAGAGGACACATACACATACAATTAACAAAAAAACATTTGCGATTTAATTACCTACTATACCCCCATCCTGGTTAATAAGTAGATTATGTCGCCATAGATTATATCGTTGGAGTCGTATTTGAAAATAGTTTCCAGCTATACAATTTTTGTAACATGCATTAACACTTTTTTGGTTAAATTTAAGGTTATACACCTGCAAGCGTTTGCCCGCAACACACACGGCTTATTCCATCACAAACAGCTTTGATGGATCAATTGTCTGCCACGTATCGCACACGCAACTCTAATCTGATTCATGCTTGATGTTGATAATCCTCATGTGCAGGGAATCATCGTAGCAATTCCCAAAGGTGGAAGTGATAAGTATGGAGTGTCGAACCCACAAGGAGCTAAATGTAAGATCAATATTCTCTCAAGCCCTATCTGCCACTGATATGACTCTACGTACACCGAACGTTTGCTTCCAACTAGAAACAAGAAATAAAACTACGTTGTGGGTATGAAGAGGATAACTTTGCATGATATCGGAGAGATAAAATATGGAAGTAGGTGTTGTTTCATAAAGTTAGAATATATTACTAAATATTATGAAAAGCGAGTGTGGAATAATGATGGGTCGGTGTGCGGAATTATCCTAGGCAATCATTAACAAGACCGATAGTCGTCATTGCAATTTCATATGAGGGACAAGCATAAGCTAACATACTTTCTCTTCTTGGATCATATGCACTTATGATTGGAACTCTAGGAAGCATCCGCAACTACTAAAGATCATTAAGGTAAAACCCAACCATAGCATTAAAGCATCAAGTCCCCTTTATCCCATACGCAACAACCCCCTTACCCGGGTTTATGCTTTTGTCACTCAAGCAACCCACTATAAGCGAATCATGAACGTATTGCAACACCCTACAACGGGAATCCCTCACGCTTACGCGACACAGAGGGTGCAATAGCATAGCACCAAAATAAAACATACAACTCATACCAATCTAGATCACCAATCAACCCAATGACAAAGGACATCTACTCAAAACATCATATGATGGCAACACATCATTGGATCATAATATGTGGCATAAAGCACCATGTTCAAGTAGGGATTACAATGGGGTGCGGGAGAGTGGATCGCGTAAAAGAGACGAGGATGGTGATGTTGATGAAGACGATCACCACGACGATGATTCCCCTCCCGATGGCACTCCGGCGCCACCGAGAAAGAGGAGGAGAGGTTCTCCCCCTTGTGCTTCCTCCTCCATGGCCTCCCCCTAGATTGGGAGAGGTTCTCCCTTTGGTCCTTGGCCTTCATGGTGATGATGACCCCTCCGGGATCCTCCTCCGTGCCCTCCGGTGATGATGGCCCCCTCTGGTAGGGTGCCAGAGAGGGCCTAGATTGATTTATCATGGCTACAGAGGCTTGCGGCGGCGGAACTTCCTATCTAGGTTAATTTATGGAGGTTTGGGTATTTATAGGAGAGGTTGGTGTCGAGAACAAGTCAGGGGGCCCCACGGGTAGTCCACGAGGCACAGGGGCGCGCCCAAGGGGGGTGGGCGGGCCCCCCACCCTTGTGGGGCCCACGGGACTCCCCTTCAGTAGATTCTTGTTCCAGTGTTTCTTATATTTTTCAGAAAAATTCTTCGTTGATTTTCATCGCATTCCAAGAACTTTTATTTCTGCACAAAAACAACACCACGGTAGTTCTGCTGAAAACAACATCAGTCCGGGTTAGTTCTAATCAAATCATACCAAAATCATATAAAACTATTGTAAACATGTCATGAATACTTCGTAAATTATAGATACGTTGGAGACGTATCAGCATCCCCAAGCTTAATTTCTGCTCGTCCTCGAGTAGGTAAATGATAAAAGAAATAATTTATGAAGTGTGAATGCTAGCAAGGGCTTTAAGTTTGATCAGTAATAGTTTCAATTACTTTTTATAGCATCATTATATATCATAATAGTAGCTCAACTCATAAAACTTCTCATGATCAAGTAACAAGCTATTCACATATTAAGTATAGATCATAAACTTTCTTGAAAACTAACAAATTGTGCTCTTAGTCATCAAACAATTGCAATTCATCTTATTTTCGGGAAGGGTCTATGTAAGAGCTTTGATTCAGCAAACTCCACATACTCAAATAGCATTTAATCTTTCACAATTGCTAACACTCATGCGATATTTATGGGTTGAAAGTTTTAATCGGACACAGAGAAAGATAGGGGCTTATAGTTTCGCCTTCCAACCTTTTACCTCAAGGGTAATGTCAACAATAATAATTTATGAAAACCTACATCCAAGTGATATATATATATCCGGACCGCTCCAACACAAAGTGCTTGCCAAAGGAAAAAGTGTAAAAAGGGAAAGGTGATGATCACCATGACTCTTGTATAAGGGTAGAAGATAAAAGTAAAAGATAGGCCCTTCGCAGAGGGAAGCATAGGTTGTCATGCACTTTTATGGTTGGATGCACAAAATCTTAATGCAAAAGAACGTCACTTTATATTGCCGCTTGGGATAAAGACCTTTATTATGCAGTCCGTCGCTTTTATTTCTTCCCTATCACAAGTTTGTATAAAGCTTATTTTCTTTGCACTAATAGATCATACATATTTAGGGAGCAATTTTTATTGCATCCAGCAATGACAACTTACTTGAAGGACTTTACTCAATCCATAGGTAGGTATGGTGGACTCTCATGAAAAAACTGGTTTTAAGGATATTTGGAAGCACAAGTAGTATCTCTACATGGTGCAAAGAATTTGGCTAGCATGAGGGGGAAAGGCAAACTCAACATGTTGGATGATCCATGACAATATACATTATTTCGGATGTAAGAAAACATAACCCATTTCGTTGTCTTCCTTGTCCAACATCAACATTTTATCATGTCATATTTTAATGAGTGCTCACAATTGCAAAAGATGTCCAAGATAGTATATTTATATGTGAAATCTCTCTTCCTTCAATATTCTGTCATGAATTGTTCAAGTGAGCAATTATGTGTTTGCTAACTTCCAATAATTTTACTACCTATACTTATTATGTGTGAAGTCATTACTCCCCATGTTGTAAGCATATGAAACGTATATAAATTCAGATTTATGATATTCAATTCATTCTACCATTTACTCATAGGATATATGTGAAGCACGTGAGTAAATGACAAACTACTCCAAAAAGATATAAGTGAAGAACACTGAGTAGTCATACAATTAACTAGCCATGGGAGGATTCTTTTTCATTCAAGATTTCAGATCCAATGATTTTATTCAAACATCAAATAAAATTTGAAAATACGCTCCAAGTAAAACACATATCATGTGACGAATAAAAATATAGCTCCGAGGAAGGTATACCGATAGTTTTGAAGACAAAAGAGGGGATGCCTTCCGGGGCATCCCCAAGCCTAGGTGCTTGAGTCTTCCTTGAATATTACCTTGGGGTGCCTTGAGCATCCCCAAGCTTAGGGTCTTTCCACTCCTTATTCTCCTCATATCGATACCTCACCCAAAGCTGGAAAACTTCAATCACACAAAACTTAACGGAACTTCGTGAGATAGGTTAGTATGATAAAGAGTAAACCATTCACTTTTGTACTGTCAAAGACAAGGTTCATAATTGTTCTCATACAATGCCTACTGTACCATATCATTTCTACAATTTATATAGAGAAATATAAGCCATATAAACTAGAAAACAAGCAAACTATGCAATGAAAACAGAATCTGTCAGAAACTGAAGAGTCTGTAATGATCTGAACACCAACCATAATTATGCTACTCCAAAATTATGAAATAAATTGGTGGACGTGAGGAATTTGTCTAATAATCTTCTGAAAAAAGAATCAACTCAACCGCACTCTTCTGTAAAAAAATGACAGCTAATCTCGTGAGCGCTAAGTTTCTGGTTTTTACAGCAAGATCACATTAACTTTCACCCAGGTCTTCCCAAAGGTCTTACTTGGCATTTTATTGAAACAAAATATGTAATACATGATTACTACAATAGCTTAATCATGAGAACACACAAAAACAGACATGGTAAATATTGGGTTGTCTCCCAACAAGCGCTTTTCTTTAATGCCTTTTAGCTTCGCATGATGATTTCAATGATGTTCACATAAAAAATAAGAATTGAAACATAAAGAGAGCATCATGAAGAATATGACTAGCACATTTGAACGTAACCCACTTCCTATGCCTAGAGATTTTGTGAGCACACAATTTATGGGAACAAGAATCAACTAGCATAGGAAGGCAAAACAAGTATAACTTCAAAACTTTAAGCACATAGAGAGCAAACTTGATATTATTGCAACTCCTACAAGCATGTATTCCTCCCTCATAATAATTTCAGTAGCATCATGAATGATTTCAACAATATAACCAGCACATAAAGCATTATGTTCATGATCTACAAGCATACAAATTTTACTAGTTTTCACATAAGCAAAAAAAATCTCATTCGGAATAGTGGGAACAATCTTCTTCTAAATCCACTTTAGATGATAGTATTATTCATACTCCAAAAGATATAAGTGAAGTTCATGTAGAATTCTACAATTAATATAGACTAACCAATATCCAAGCTCAAAATATATAAGTGAAGCACACGAAGCATTCTAGAAAACCATACTCAAAAGATTTAAGTGAAGCACAAAGAGCAATTCTATAAGATCATACTTAAAAGATATAAGTGAAGCACATGAAGTATTCTATAAATCAATAAAGGGCTATCTCATACTAGCATGGTTCTTAAAGGAAAAACAAAAACACAAAGGACACAAATTATGTGAACAAAACAAAAACCAAGGGATACTGATAATTGTTGAAGAAGAAAGATGGGATGCCAACCGAGGCATCCCCAAGCTTAGATACTTGAGTATCCTTGAAATAATTACTTGGGGTGCCTTGGGCATCCCCAAGATTGAGCTCTTGCCTCTCTTCATTCTTCTCATGTTGATAGCTCCTCGATCTTCAAACACTTCATCCACACAAAACTTTAACAAAAACTTTGTGAGATCTGTTAGTGTAATAAAGCAAATCACTACCTTTAGGTACTGTTGCAAACTTATTCCAATTTCATATTAGAACTATATCTACTATATTCTAACTTCACCATGGTTCATACCCCCCCATACTACCCATAGATTCATCAAAATAAGCGAACAACTCATAGAAAACAGAATCTGTCAAAAACAAGATAGTTTGTAGTAATCTGGAAGTTTAGTAAACTTCTGTAACTCCAAAAAATTCTAAAAAAATTAAAAATTTTAAACAATTTGTACAGAAGTAATGTGCAAAATGTTTCAGACCCATTTGACTTTCCAGCAAAAATGTAAAATCACGGGCTACAGCCAATGTTTCTGTTTTTGTACTGCACAAAGTAAACAAGCAATCTAATCATCCTAAAACCAAGGCTTGGCACATTATTTTTATAATACAATCGATATATACAAGGGGATAATTATTTTCAAAGAAGCTTTCATGAATTTTTTTACATTGTTTCCTTGAGCATGAACACAAGTGTTCAAGGTCGACCCTCATTTCTCCAATGCATAACCTTCCAATCACTTCACTTATTGAAAAACTTTTTAGGTAAGAGAGGCAACTATTTTTTTTTGTATTTTCATTCTTTAATTTTTTTATATGTTTCACCCACAACTAAACAGAAACAAAAAAGGAAAAACAAAATCTACTTAGTGAAGAAAGCAAACAAACACACACGAGAGTATCAACCCCACGCTATTGCTCCCCGACAACGGCGCCAGAAAAGAGCTTGATAATCCCCAAGTGCAGGGAATCATCATAGAAATTCCCAAAGGTGGAAGTGATAAGTATGGAGTGTCGAACCCACAAGGAGCTAAAGGTAAGATCAATATTCTTTCAAGCCCCATCTGCCACTGATACGACTCTACGTACACCGAACGTTTGCTTCCAGCTAGAAACGAGAAATAAAACTACCTTGTGGGTATGAAGAGGATAACTTTGCATGTTATCAGAGAGCTAAAATATGAAAGTAGGTGCTGTTTCATAAAGTTAGAATATATTACTAAATATTATCAATAGCGAGTGTGGAATAATGATGGGTCGGTGTGTGGAATTATCCTAGGCAATCATTAACAAGACAGATAGTCGTCATTGCAATTTCATATGAGGGAATAAGCTAACATACTTTCTCTTCTTGGATCATATGCACTTATGATTGGAACTCTAGCAAGCATCCGCAACTACTAAAGATCATTAAGGTAAAACCCAACCATAGCATTAAAGCATCAAATCCCCTTTAGCCTATATGCGACAACCCCCTTACTCGGGTTTATGCTTCTGTCACTAAAGCAACCCACTATAAGAGAATCATGAACGTATTGCAACACCCTACAGCGGGAATCCCTCATGCTAGCGCGACACAGAGGGCACAATAGGACAGCACCAAAATAAAACATACAACTCATACCAATCTAGATTATCAATCAACCCAAAGATCTACTCAAAAATATCATAGGATGGCAACACACCATTGGATCATAATATGTGGCATAAAGCACCATGTTCAAGTAGGGATTATAGCAGGGTGCGGGAGAGTGGACCGCGTAAAAGAGATGAGGATGGTGATGTTGATGAAGACAATCACCGCGGCAATGATTCCCCTACTGATAGCACTCCGGCGCCATCGAGAGAGAGGAGGAGAGGTTCTCCCCCTTGTGCTTACTCCTCCATGGCCTCCCCCCTAGATGGGGAGAGGTTCTCCCTCTGGTCCTTGGCCTTCATGGTGATGATGGCCCCTTCGGGATCTTCCCCCATGCCCTCCGGTGATGATGGCCCCCTCTGGTAGGGTGCCAGAGAGGGCCTAGATTGATTTCTCATGGCTACAGAAGCTTACGGCGGCGGAACTTCCGATCTAGGTTAATTTCTAGAGGTTTGGATATTTATAGGAGAGCATGGCGTCGAGAACAAGTCAGGGGGCCCCACGGGTAGCCCACGAGGCACAGGGGCGCGCCCCACCCTCATGGGGCCCACGAGATTCCCCTCCGGTAGATTTTTGTTCCAGTATTTTTCATATTTTCCAGAAAAATTCTCCGTTGATTTTCATCGCATTCCGAGAACTTTTATTTCTGCACAAAAACAACACCATGGTAGTTGTACTGAAAACATCCTCAGTCTGGGTTAGTTCTAATCAAATCATACCAAAATTATATAAAACTATTGTAAACATGGCATGAATACTTAAGAAATTATAGATATGTTGGAGACGTATCAGATGTCTTCGACATCGCTCGCACAATTCGTCTTATTTGCCACGTATCACTATGTCATCCTCTGCTCGCGTCCCTCGGCAAGCTCTGCTCACCGTTAGGCACCGCGGCGTTGTCGCGTCCATTGGCGTGCTCGGCTTGCGGATAGCTTTTCCTTGAGGCGACAGCGGAGAGCTCTGCTTGCGTCCCTCCGCGCGCGCTCTGCCAGCGGTTGGCGTGCGGACGATCACGTCGGGGCTCCCATATGCATGTGGTTGCGCCGCACGTGTTGCCACGCGATGCAGTTACGTGCGGCATGATGGAGTTACACGCTACAAATTAGAACTGCCATCAAGGCCTGCCGATATTCCTGGCCGTCCGGCTTCCCCTTTAATTTCCGCGACCATTATAACCATAGTCTCTTCAACCTTTCGACCGCGCCCCACAACACAACAAGCACACCCACGATGCACAAAGAGAGGGGATGTCCGGCAGCGCTCCAATGGATTTCGGCGAGCATAGAGTGGAGACCCACGCAAGGGAGACGGATCTCTCTGTGGTGTACACCATCGACCCGGCCGTGGTGGACGACTACATCAACAGCGTTGAGCAGTTGCTTGCTGGAGACAAGTACAAGGTGGTCAACATCGACCTCCAGTACACCGCCGGTCGTCCCGGCATAGATCAGAAGGTTGCCGTTGCCCAGTTGTGCGTGCGCCATCATGTCCTCATCTACCACTACTGCATGGCCATAGAGCCTTGCGATCGTTTCAGCAGGTTTGTCAACAGCATTGACTACAAATTCACCACGGTGAATACCACCAACGATGTGAAAGCACTCAGTGTTACGAGCTTGGCTTGCAAGAACCTTGTCAAAATTCATGACCACTACACGGTCTGGGGCAGCACGAAGGACTCCCTAGTTGAATTCGCCTCGGCCATCATCGACCCCTACTACGAAAAGATGAAGCAGGATGCCCAGAGAATATGTCCCGTATCCTGGCATGGGGCCTGGTTGCGGCAACTGGATTAACCTCACCTCAGGTTTGCGGCCAAGAGCGTGTACACATGCTACGAGATGCACAGGTAGATCGTTGACATGAGGAAGTGCCTCGTTACCCAAATCGACGAGCCCGAATCGAGCCACAAGCAGAGCAAGCGTCACAAGAAGTAGATGATGATCAGATGATCATTTATGGTAGTTAATCATGCATGTAATATATAGTTTACTTTATTTGTGTGTGTGGAAATGTCATGTGTGTAGTAGCCACCTATGTAATTATGGATGTAATACTTTACTTTGGTGTGTGCAAATGCCATGGTTGTAGTAGCCACCTATGTAAGTGGATGTTTAATTTGGTTATGCAAGCATGTCCTTATAAGTGTGTGTGTGTGTGTGTGTATAAATGTTGTTGTTCTGTATGCAATTCCATCGCACAACACACAAGTATCATTAGCAGCAACCGTTTGTGTTATTGTCGGTCTTCACACACATTTCTGATTACACACCTGTTTGTCGCGTATCACACACATCTTGTTAAGTTGAACCGTTTCTGTTCTCGTGTCTCAACGCAAACAGTTCATCTGAGTGAACCGCATGCTGTATATCGCACACACCTTGATCTAGATGACCGTTTATTTTGTGTTGCCTAATCACGAACAGTTTATCCGAGTGAACCGTATGATGTGTATCGCACACGCCTTCATCTGGCTGCCCATTTCTTTTGTTCTTCCTCATCGCAAACAGTTAATTGAACTGAACCGTATGCCCTTCATCGCACACGCAACTAAAACCTGAACCATGTTTCATGCATCCGTCATTGCAAACATTTTACACATTTCTGACGGTTTTCATACAACACCGTTTCTGATTATTGCATCGCACACAATTTCTCGAAGGGTCTCTAATCGTAGTGTCACGTTAGCAGCATCTTGCAGTAGTGTAATGCATGAAACACTCAGATGATAAAGGTGCTTATAAACATATAAAGTACAACATCTAAACCTTCCTGGCATGCTTGATCATCATGCTGCCGATGTCCGTGTACTCGTCGGTTACGGGAAGCAGACACACCCTCATGTCCAAGATCTGCCTGTACATGTCGTAGCATGCATATGCGTCCTTGGCCGCGTAGGTTATGTAGGCTAGATTCAGAGGTACCTCCCACGTGTTTAGGTCCTTTGGTATTGTTGTCTTCTTTCATGTTGGCGTATCAGGGATCGATGATGGTCTCGGCGAGGTCAATCAGGGGTCGATGATGATCTTGTATTGCTTCGACAAGCTTGTTGCACCAGATGGCCGAATCGTCGCATTCTTCCTTCTCTCCACCATAGAGAAGGTGTAGTCGGCGCTACCGATGAAATGGACGAATGCTCCAGAACCTCTGATGGCCCTACAACAGTGGTACATGAGAACCTCGTCCCGCACACATAGCTGGGCGACGGTGATCCGCTGTTCCCTGTCAGGAGATGAATGGATGGGCACAAGGTCTAGTCCTGTGACCTTGTGCTTTCTCGTCCTGTAGGTACTGCTTGAACTCGGCGAGGCAGAGCTTCACCGAGTCTGGTTCGTTGGTGTACATCACATTCAACTTGGTGCAGCCATAGGACTGAACGGCGAACTCAAAGGGGAACTCCTAGCTGAAGTCCATATCCAGCAGGCTCACCCCTCGGATCGCCATTGGAGTCTATTCAAGTGAACGAGTGGGTAGGCGGTGGCAGCAGTTTGTTTTCAGCTCTTGGGGAATTGGATTCAATAGTAAACTGAGTGTGTACAGGCGACAATAGTTACTACCCCTCCCTCGTCCGCTGCACGCCCGACAGAAGATGGATGCACCCTCGGCGCATTCAAACGCCTCCATTAAGAAACCTACTCCGGCCACACGTCGGTTCACGAGCGGGTCTGTATTGGTACTGTAATAACAAGAGTTAGTGGTCACTTTACTTAAATTTAATTAGCTTTAATAGAAATGTATACTTAAAACAAGCAATGCAATGGCTCGTTCTATCAGTGCCATAGGATCAACATGCACAACAATTAGAATTATTATTCTCAAGACGCACACGATCAGCACATTTGTCGCACTTTCACACAGATAATACTACCAAGTTTGAACTATTTGTTATGGTTGTTGTCCCTTGCATCATCATGCCATGTTTCCCAACTTGCAAGATTCAGAACCAACAAATAAGATCCAAATAATAAGTACAACAAAGATGCTTACACATATCATTGATTCCCAGCTTGCAAGATTCAGAACCAACAAATAAGATTCAAATAATAAGTACAACGAAGATGACTACACATCTCATTGATTCCCAGCTTGCAAGATTCATAACCAACCCATTAGAGCCTTTTGATAAAGTGAATATCGGGATTAAATCCATCTTGGCTAATCATGTCATACAACCGAAGAACTTGGCGAATGTTCTTGACTGTCACAACATCTGTTGTTGAGTATTCCTGTTTGCACAACACAAATAAGAAGAGCATGATCAGTATAATAATGGCACTCCTTGAACTCAACCTCCAGCTCCACTCGGATGAAGCATGCCTGGAGTTCCATGATTCAATTCATGCACCTTTTTCTGTAGTTCACCTGAAAGGAAGCAAAGATTGGATCATTCAGCTAGCAAGAAGTACTTGCTCTCGTGAGCTGGCAGGTTCTTCTTTAGTAGTTGCACTAAAATTGAGGAACATTAAGGTTGGCTGTCCGGATCATGTAAGGTGCAACTATAATTTGCTTATCCTTTTGTGCAGTTCCACTAAAATAAAGTACCATTGTGGTGACAGTGATGGCTCATCTTGCAAAGGCTAATAAAATGTTGCACGAGATTACCAGCAGAATTTGATGGAGATTTTGGAAACTCCAATCACCATTTTGTGCAGTTCCACCAAAATTGAGAGATGTTTCCCACGTGACATTTTAGTTGAACTGCACAAGACACTCATTCCATAAAAAGTGTTTTGTGCAGTTCATCAAAAGGTCACGATAGCAACAAGGTGATATGGATATCCCTATCTGCACAAAAAGATAGAAAGTAAATAGTTGCTGGTCAATAAGACTATATGAAACATACACAAAATGAAAAGAAGCATCTTAATTATGTTCATGGAAATCACGCAAGGACAATAGAAATATTAAAACATTAGCAATGCTTCATGTTATCGGAAGCATTATGATCAACAATGACATTCGTCAAATATGGGATTACTTTAATGGTGGCATTGCTTGTTTACCAGATACAGTAAATCAACAGCAGCTAAAGAGTTGGTCTAAGGGCATGGGACTGTGGGGACAACAGGACACTCAGCAGCGTAAAGGAGCAACTTACTTATCATACTGGGGAAAACAGCAGGAGTATCATTTGTAACACAGTTTAATTGCATCATATCACTGGAGGCATTAGATTAACAATAAAACTGGTTAGACATGTCCTTAAGGTAACAGTGTGATCGCTTCATTTTACATGCGCCCTTACATTAACAACAGCAAAAGGTTGGTATAAGGACATACGACAATGGACGCGTAAGCACAATGTACCTACAAGGAGGCATAAAGTGGTGATGCCGAGTTTGTTCATGCTCTGTGAGGGCAGCAAATCTAATCCTGGAGACCTTTTACTATGTGAGGGCAGCAAATCTAATCCTGGAGACCTTTTACTATGTGAGCAGCAAATCTAATTCTGGAGACCTTTTACTATTTGCGGGCAGCAAATCTAATCCTAGAGACCTTTTACTATGTGAGGGCAGCAATTCTAATCCTGGAGGCCTTTTACTATGTGAGGGCAACAAATCTAATCATGGACATACTCTGTTGACTTGTCCACCAGCCGCCACTTTCTATCCTTTTTTCAACCAATAATAGATATGTTCCTTATCCAGTTTGTACTGCATTTTCCCGTTATTTCCCTTTTCAACCAATAGACCGGTTGTGTATCCGGTGTCTACTACTTTCACCATATTATTTCCTCTTTGAATCAAGTTCTAGATTCATGCTACAACTTTCCCCCCTTTCTTCGTTGTTTGAACCAAGTCCTAGATTCAAATGCATGAAGTAGCTTTACCTCTAATAATACTAAAAATTTAGGTGGCTTTGGAAGAGCTGATGGGAGTAGAAAAAGATGCACATGCAGACACGTGGGGAGCTGGGCTAGTAGAGCAAGGATGCTTTCGAAGAATTTATACCTGAGGGTCATCGGGATGTCGGCGGCGGCAGGTCGGATCTGCGTACAATATGGCACGGAGGAACAAGGGTCAGAGGACCTCCCGAGCCGGCGTTGTGTCGGAGAGAACGGCACGGGTAGAGGATCGGGCCCCTCCGACAGCTGTGGGTTTCCTTCCTCGCCGGCGATGACCACGTGAACGATGCACCTAGTCCTCTACACACACCAGCCGAAGGGACCCTGCCTTCCATTCATTGAACAATCCCATGGGAGAATAAACATACAATACTAGTAGTATTTATATAGAACGAACAAGCTCAAACTGTATTCGCGTAGTAAAAAGTTGAGGGCGGGGCAGCACGCACGGTAGTTTTCGCGTAGGCGGTTTGACAGAGAGGAGAGGAGGGTGAGGGAGTGGCGGATTCAACTTACTTACTGCTGGAAAGGTCGGGCTGTGCGATTTGACGGCGCGTTACTGCTGGAAAGACTTGTGATATGACTACTCACTATAGTCATAAATTACTGGCAATACGACCGGGGTGATGCCCCCCTTCCATTCCGCACTCTAATCTAGTGCATGATATGTTGACCCGGATGCTGGCTCTCCCACATGTTGACGAAGTACGTAGTAGTAAGAAGGAGCAAAGAATCATGTGGTATATAGTAGTCACGTCGGAGGAGTGCGAACCACGGCAGCCCAGTGAACCATCAGTAGAAAACAATGTGCTGATATGGCCATAAAAACAATGTGCTACAGTCCAGACTGTAGCATGTACAGTACTACTCCACGGAGGGAGTACTATACTAATAAAACATTAAGGTTACGATGCGATGTAGTGCTGGTTACAGGAGGCAAGAAGAAGAGATGCATCCATCAAAGACGTCCACCTCCTCGACTCAGGGCGCCGGCCCACCGAACGGCGGCTAAGTAGCAGTGGCTTTCGTGGCCAGGTCGATGTGCTTCTAAACAATGGCGTCCAAAGATTCCAACCACTAGAAGAAGGACAACGCTTTCTGTCCTTGTTGGCCTTGTAGTGGCCTATTTAGACGATTTCCTCGTAGACGTGGATGTGCAGGTCGACGGTTTCTTGCATGGCGAGGTGCTGCGTGGCGAGCGCGGCCTCGAGGTGCACATTATTCGTCGCGACCTCCGACACCTGCAGGGCCACCAGGGCTTGAAAGAGTTCATCACCATGGAGGCCGATGAGTGTGGCAGGCAATGAGGAGCCTGGGCGCGCGGGCTGGGGTAGTACAGAAAGGTCATCCGCGCGCTTCTTGACGGCGGTGAACTTGCGGATGGAGTTGACCATTATGTCGTTGCCCCATTCGTTCACCGAGGCCACTAAAACCCGCGAAACCCCACGCTCCTCCATCGGCCTCCCGACCGCCGCCTAGCCGGAGACTCTTCCCCCACGACGTCGTCCACCACAACATCTCGCCGTCCCTCATCGACCACACTGGATGAGGATCCGTCATCGATCTCGTTGTATCGCCAGATCAGCCGCCCTGCCCTCCACCTCCAAGGAGCCGCCCCGACGTTCGCCTCATCTATCACGCCACCTCCATCCCCACAGCGCCGTCATGACCTGCCCCATCGGAACCGCAGCACCCTCACTAATTCCTTCGATGAAGCCGAGGCCCACTCGGTGCCACCAATGAGGTTCTGCACTCACCGTTGCATTTTATCTATTATTCAATCTCACGGGGCTGCCGGTGCTCGATACCGAGCAGCCATGGCGGGTCTCCATCGACGGCATCGTCGCCGGCCACTTCATCCATGATGTCTCTCCCCCATGTTGTTTCTTCGTCGGCGGATAGTTCCACACCGGCACTAGTTGTAGCTGCTCCTGCTCTCGCTCGCGCTGCGGCTCTTTTCTTGTTGTCAGTCGGGCTGCTGCACTGCTCTTGCTTTCGTTCATGCTTCTGCTCTTCTCTGCTATTGCTGTCGGTCGCGCTACTGCTCCGCTCTTGCTCTCGTTCGTGCTACTGCTCTGCTCTTGCTCTCGCTCACGCTGCTGCTACTGCTGCACGACCTCCGGCAGCTACAGGAGTTGCTGCTTTAGCACTCGCTCGTGGTGCTGTTGCACGACTTGCTCTCTGCTAGTGCATTCCCTGCTAGAGCGTCTGCTGATTTAGATCACTGCTTCTCTGCTACTAGTGCTCGAACACCCTGAACATCTATTGCAATGCTCTGCTACTAGTTAAGTCAGTTTCGACAGTAAAATTCAGTTTCGACTTGAAAGTTCAGTTTCTGCAGTTAAGTTCAGAGTAAACGGAATTTACAGCATCTGTCGGAGTGGCCATGGCGTGGCTGATGCATTTTACATCTAGCACTTTTTGGTGTTGTATTTTACATCATCTATTGCAGATGATACTAGAGTCCCACTTCAAATTAACATTGTCTGTCTTGTCCTGCTTCAGCCTCGCCGCCGTAAACCTCATCAGAGCTGCTCCAATGACGGAACCATCCATCACAGCGGAGCAGTACCCTCGGTGCCATTTCCAGAGGCCTCAGATCTTCTTCCCCGCCTTCGACAGTCACACCAGCATCACCATCCTCCACGTCCAACCCAACGATGCTTGTGCACTTGTTGCATCACTTTGTTACTCTGCATTCATGTTGATCCCTCGGGGATCCTTTTCTATGGAACTATTATGGTACTAATATTCGTGCATTTGATTAGAAGGAGTGGAGCAAAGCAAAACTGGAGGATATTTTTCCTTTGGTGTCTCTTTCAAAGAAAAACGTAGGAATTTTAATATCCACTTGGACATCCTTTTCAAATTAATATGCATGAAGAATAGGACTAATTGCATTACTGTCATAATAAGATTCTTATTTTTCCATTTTCACGTGGTTTGAGTTTAATTTGACCATGTTTCTCCATTCTTGTGTTCTTCCAATTCATGTGAACCAAACACCCAGGTTGACAGAAATCCTATGTTTCCAAATGCTCTGTTTTGCACGTGCATTCCTATCCTATTCATGTGTTTTTCCTGTCCAGCGTTTATAGGATCCTCCAATTCTAAGGAGCCCTTACAGATTTACTTCATTTTCAGATAGGCGTCAAATAAAACTCTGTGTGTTATGTCCTGCTCCTGCCGTGCCATCATCCTACCTGAGGTGCACCATCGACAGAAGCGTTCACTGCAGCAGAGATCCCCCCTGTAGACTTTCTTTCGCCGCCTCAGATCATCTTCCGCGTTGCCGGCAGCCACACGAACTGCATTGCCGTCATTGACTCAGCAGATGAACCTGAGGACTACACAGTTCCGGAAGAGACGTCGCAGTCTTTTGTGTTTGCTTACGTTATACATCGGTTATTATTACCTGCTACTTTATCATTCAAACTTGAGTTTCAAAATGCCTGTGGGTCTCATATCGAGGCAGCAACGAATAGTATCTGTCTACTATCTGGTTCATCTAGGGTCTTCTATGTGGTTCATGTTTGGTGGGCAACAAATAGTAGATGATCCATTCTCTATCTTTTTAAAACTGAAGCTATAATCTACCTGCTATCATTAGTTTTGGATCTATCCACTCATTTACTACCATCAGTCTTGATTTCTGCATGCACCCCTTAGGCCTTACAAAATCTAACTATATTTTTTATTATGAACGTCAGTTATTGTACACAATCGTATTGAACATGTAGAGAAAAAGAGAAGACCGTTGCGTGGGAATATAATGTCATGCAGACGCCGCCCCATGGTGGGCGAAGTGCCCCCCCCCCCTTCCGCCATTCCAGATTGTATTCCAGAGGAAGATAACTATTCAGATGGGGATTCAGAGGGAGCCAACCACTCCTATTTACCACCTGAGGTGTTTGCTCTAACCTAGCATGCTGATGTTGGTCATATCATGCATATGGTGCCTCGCATTGCTTACATTATATATCTTATATGTCATCAGCTTAGTTTAGATTTGCTTTGTGTGAATGCCACCTGTTTGGTTTCTATATAATACTCCCACCATTCCTAAATATTTTTCTTTTTATAGATTTCAACAAGTGACTACATGCGTAGCAAAATGAGTGAATCTACACTCTAAAATATGTCTATATACATCTGTATGTGGTAGTCCATTTGAAATCTCTAAAAAGACAAATATTTAGGAACAGAGGGAGTATATGGGAATTTTGCAATGCCATCTTCTTTAGCCAGGCATCATATACGTGAATCATGCAATGCCATCCTGTTTAGCCAGTCATCGTATATGTGAATTGTATCGTGCCATATTTTTTTCATAATGTATTCCATTTGTCAACAATGTTTATACATTCATCTACTCTTCCTGTGCATCAGCCATTTGAGTCGGTCATGGGAAAATCTGGAGTGAAAATAAGGTCTTCTAAGCAATCAGTGCTACCTGTCAATGCATATTTCCTGCTGGTTACAGATAGCTCCTCAGAGGAGGATTCAGAGACAGATGACTAGTCGTATCCCCCCCGCCCGAGGTGCATGCTCTAACTTGGCAGGGTTATATTGCTCATATCATGCATATGGTGTCTTACATTGCCATGCCATCTGCTTAGATTAGGCATGCTTTGTGTGAATGCCTTCTGTTTGCTTTCTATATTAATATGTAAATTATGCAATGCCATGTTTTTCAGCCAGTTATCATATGTGCGAATTATGCACCGCCATGTAGCCAGGCATCATATATATGAATTATCTCATGCCATCTTTTTTCATTACGTATTCCATTTGTCGACAATCTGTGTATATTGAACTACTCTTCATGTGTATCAGTCATTTCAGCCGGTTATGGAAAAATCAGGAGTGAAAACAATGTCTTCAGAGCAGGCAATGGTACCTGTTGAAGCATATATCTCGATGGTTACAGGGAGCTCCACAGAGGAGGATTCAGAGACAAATGACTAGTCCTATATCCCACCTGTGGTGTATGCTCTAAGTTGCAACGTTTATATTTCTCATATCATGCATATGGTGTCTTGCATTGCTTAGTTTAGACATCATATGCACCATATTGAATTCCATCTGCTTAGTATATGAATCAATTATGTCAATTGTATCATGCCATCTTGTAGACTTAGACAACATGTATGTGAATTATCTCATCCAAACCTATTTCAGAAAGACATCATATAGTTTTGTCATATCATCCTGTTTAGATACTCATCATATGTTGAATTATGCCATTATATCATGTTAAGTTATCCATCATATATCTGAAATTGTGTCATGCTATCCTGTTTAGTTAGGCATCATATGTGTGAAATTGTGTCATGTTGTCTTGTTTGGTTAGACAACATATATGTGAATTACCACATCTGTCTATCATACAATGTATGTGCGTTCAATTTATTTTCTTGTTTATCAGCCATTTGAATTGGCGGGGGTGATGGCAATATCTAAGGGAGCAAAAACCCGTTCTTCACAAAACAGTGCTACCCGTCGATGCAGATAGAACCTGAAGGAAATGTGCCCTAGAGGCAATAATAAAGTTATTATTTATTTCCTCATATCATGATAAATGTTTATTATTCATGCTAGAATTGTATTAACCGGAAACATAATACGTGTGAATACATAGACACACATAGTGTCACTAGTATGCCTCTACTTGACTAGCTCGTTGATCAAAGATGGTTATGTTTCCTAACCATAGACATGAGTTGTCATTTGATAAATGGGATCACATCATTAGGAGAATGATGTGATTGACTTGACCCATTCCGTTAGCTTAGCACTTGATCATTTTAGTTTACTGTTATTGCTTTCTTCATGACTTATACATGTTCCTATGACTATTAGATTATGCAACTCCCGATTACCAGAGGAACACTTTGTGTGCTACCAAACGTCACAACGTAACTGGGTGATTATAAAGGCGCTCCATAGGTGTCTCCAATGGTATTTGTTGAGTTGGCATAGATCGAGATTAGGATTTGTCACTCCGATTGTCTAAGAGGTATCTCTGGGCCCTCTCGGTAATGCACATCACTATAAGCCTTGCAAGCAATGTAACTAATGAGTTAGTTGCGCGATGATGCATTACAGAACGAGTAAAGAGACTTGCCAGTAACGAGATTGAACTAGGTATTGAGATACCGATGATCGAATCTCGGGCAAGTAACATACCGATGACAAAGGGAACAACGTATGTTGTTATGTGGTTCGGTCGATAAAGATCTTCGTAGAATATGTAGGAGCCAATATGGGCATCCAGGTTCCTCTATTGGTTATTGACCAGAGAAGTGTCTCGGTCATGTCTACATAGTTCTCGAACATGTAGGGTTCGCACGCTTAACATTCATTGATGATATAGTATTTATGAGTTATGTATGTTGGTAACCGAACGTTGTTCGGAGTTCCGGATAAGATCATGGACATGAAGAGGAACTCCGGAATGGTCCGGAGATAAAGTTTGATATATGGGATAATAGTGTTTGGTCTCCGGAAGGGTTCTGGAATTCACCGGAAGGGGTTCCGGATGTTTCCCAAAATGTTTGGGTACGAGAACACTTTATTTTGGCCAAAGGGGAAAGCCCACAAGGTTTTTGGAAAGTGCAAAAGGAAGTTTTGCGGAGTCCAGGGGCCAGACGCCAGGGTCCCTGCCATCTGGGTCCAGACATCGGGAACCCTGGCGTCTGGCCCTGGAGTCCGAGAAGGACTCTTGCCTTTCGGATGAAATTGACTCTGGGGAGACTTTTACTCCAAGTTTCGACCCCAAGGCTCAACATATAAATAGAGGGGTAGGGCTAGCACCCAAGACACATGAAGAAACACCAAGCCATGTGCCGGCAACCCCGTCCCCTCTAGTTTATCCTCTGTAATAGTTTTCGTAGTGCTTAGGCAAAGCCCTGCGGTGATTGTTCTTCACCAACACCGTCACCACGCCGTCGTGCTGCCGGAACTCATCTACTACTTTGCCCCTCTTGCTGGATCAAGAAGGAGAGGATGTCATCGAGCTGAACGTGTGCCGAACGCGAAGGTGCCGTACATTCGGTACTTGATCGTGACAGATCGTGAAGGTATACGAATACATCAACCGCGTTGATAAACGCTTCCGCTTTCGGTCTACGAGGGTAGGTAGACATATTCTCCCCTCTCGTTGCTATGCATCACTGTTGGGGATATAACTACTGAGTATAAACCACCCAGGAGGGGCCGGGTTATACCCATAAGGAGTTATCCATATTGAAGCCCGTGAAGACAAGGAGCATGGCACTTTACTACAAGAGATCTAAAAGCCCAGGGCCCAAAGGCGGATTAGGGCCCGTAGACATAAACCACCATAAAGTATGTAACTTGTGTTGTAAGATAGGAAAGGATAGAAACCAAGCCGGACACGTTTATGAGCCGACCAGGATTCTGTAAACTGCCGGACGTCAACCTGTCTATATAAAGGGACGACCTGACGGCGGTTCAAGGACAAGAAACAACAACTCAAGTGCCAGGCAAAGCGTATTCGCTCCCTAGTCATCGAAACCCTAGCAATCCCATCATAACTGGAGTAGGCTTTACCTTCACCGCAAGGGGCCGAACCAGTATAATTCCTTAGGTCCTTTGTCCGCTTTAACCCCTTTAAGCTAACTACGTTGCGATGGCTCCACGACTAAGTACTCACACTAGGACATCTGCCTTGACAATCCCACGACAGTTGGCGCCCACCATGGGGCTATCGCATGATGGTTTCAAGTTCTTAGAGGGCCGCTTCGAAGGGCTCAAGGGATACGTTGTGGGCCGGATGACCAAGAGTCGTCACGGCAGGCTCTACATCGACGGTGCAGGCTGGGGCCCTGAGGCCGGTTCAATTGAGTATGGATATCGGGTCCCCTTCTGCGGTATTCATGTCTTCATTGGCAAGATCGGCGTACCGGGCCCTGAGCCGGACATATGCGCCGACATCGTCAAAACGGCTCAGCGTGCGAGATCCGGTCGGGTTCAGCCTGCCATGAAGCGTGCCTTTGTGGGAGTCATCCATGGTGTGGAATCTGAGGATAGATCGGTATCTGGTGGCAAAACCGTCGTTTACTCTGATGACGAGTCATCTACCGGAGAGACTGAGTCATTGTACCAACTTCAAGATAGCCGGTTTGGGGGTTGTTCCGATGGCGACAGTATTCCGGACCCCCTTGATCCGTCGAGCTGAGTTGCGATCTTCATGGATGGTACACAGTCAACACAGCATTCTTCAACCGCAGCAGCAATGATCTCCGATTCAGCAGCAGCAACAGCAGCTGGGACAGGAGGCCCTATGCCGCCGCCGGCTCAGGTTTTGTCCGATTTGTTCAACGCTTTGGCAACACTGCTGGCGGCTGAAGTTAACCCAGCGAATCAGGATCAGCATAATGCAGAACTCGTGAAGGTGAAGGATCAGATAGCTCAAGCCAAGGCAGACCTAGCAGCCGAGAACACCAGGATGGCTGCGGAGCGGGCCGAGTTGGATGCACAGGCTTATCGGCTTATGTTGGATCAGAACGCATCAAATGATGTAATGAGGAGAAGGTATGGTCCCACCTACCTCCGGTTTATGAGCCAGGGAGCAGGAACCAGCAACCAACCAGTGGTAAACCGAGTAGAAGCACCTGGAATGGGGGTGCCGGTTCAGCCGCACAAAGTGGATCCGCCTCGTCAGAATATCCCGTCACAACACGTGTCAATGCCTCCGGGTCATTACTCCAACCCCCTGGATAACATAGTCGCTGCCGCTTCACGATTGGCATCCCTCCCGGTCAAAGGTGAGTCCCTCATAGCGGTTGAGACACGACGGGCTAGGGAGCTCCTTCAGACAGCTTTGACTCAGCAGCAGGCGTATTCATACAGCTGCAAGAGGATTCATTCCACCCCCACCCAAGCCGGAGTTACAGCAGGCACCTTGATGAACCGACCGTGTCAAGCAGTGCGCGGGACAGTAACCCGCCTCGAGGGCATAATCCGGCAGGTGGGGGTACTAATGCTCAGGATTTGGTGGATCAAGGCAGAGCGCGTCGAGAAGCCGAGTTAGCAGCGCAGTACGTGGCCCGTGAGCTTACTCCGGTTCTTCCAACAACTTCGGTGGATCCAGGAGTTACCTCCAGTTCTTTGGGGGTGTCGTGTCTCATCCCGGCTCTACGTAATGTACGGCTGCCCAAGGATTTCAAAGGACCCCGCAAAGTGCCCAATTATACTACCGATTTAACCCCGAGTCAGGGATCAAAAGCTATGAGATGGCAATGGAGATGCTGGATGTGGATGATGCATCCTGTGCTAAATACTTCACCATGATGTTGGAAGGAACAACTCGCACTTGGCTGAAAAGTTTGCCAGCTAACTCCATTGGGTCATGGGCTGCGTTAAAGGCCCAGTTTATCCAGAATTTCAAGGACACGTGCAAGCAGCCCATGTCAATTGTGGACCTCGCCACCTGTGTCCAAGAAGAAGGTGAATCGACAACCCATTGGGTGCACCGGGTTTCGGAAATCTTGCATTCATCGGACCGCATTAATGCCGATACAGCAGTCTTAACATTGGAGGGCAATTGCCGATTCATGCCTTTGAAGCTGAAATTGGGACGGCTCAAGCGTCACTGCAATGACATGGGCACGCTTATGGCAGCTCTCGTTAAGTATGCCGACTCTGATAGTACCAAGGACTCCGAGTCTGATGATGAAAAGACGGAGAAGGGAAAGAAGAGTGGCAGTAACAAGGGGCAGCAACATAACTCGATGGGTTATGGAAATAACGGTAAGCACAAAGCAGATAAAAGTTTGGATTTTGTGGCTAACACCCACACGTAGAATAATAATCAGCGTCGTAAGGGTAAACCGCCCCTGCGGAGTGGAGGATCAAGTGTCAATCTTGAGCGCCTGTTAAACCAGCCTTGTCCAAGGCACAGGACGCGAGAGAGACCAGCCATGCATCTTCGGAAGGATTGCTTTATTATGCGGGAGTTCAAAAACTCGGATCTTTTCCAATACGATCATGGGCCGCCCGGCAGTTCAGGCGGCGGTTCTCATGGGCCGGGTTATGGTGGAGGCAGTTCTGGTTCGGGATTTCAAGGCAACCAGAGCGGACATGGCAATCAAGGCAGTCAGGGCAACCAGGGTGGTTATAATCATCAGGGGAGTCAGCAGCAGCAGCAATCGGGTTACCACAGCAATCCGAAGCAGTTGAATAGTGGGCAGTATCATGTCTTCAACACTATCTTATGCAAGCGCTATCAGAAGCTTCATAAAAGGGCAGTAAACTCCGTTGAACTGGCAATGCCCGATTATCAGGGCTGGTCTGAACAACCCATTTTGTGGAGTCGAGAGGATCATCCACCCCGGGTTGATAACCCAGGTCATCTGGCAATGGTGGTGGCACCTTAGGTTGGGGGGTATAAGTTCAGCAAGGTGCTCATGGATGGAGGGAGCAACATCAATATCCTTTATTACGAAACCTTCCATCGCATGCGGTTGACAGATAAAAATCTTAAACCATCGAACACTGTTTTCCATGGTGTGGTACCTGGTAAATCAGCGTATCCAATTGGTAAGATAGCTCTGGAGGTTGCTTTTAGAGATGATCATGATTCAAGATCAGAGACATTGACCTTTGAAGTGGTGAAAATCAAGAGCCCATATCATGCTCTCTTTGGACGTCTGGCTTATGCTAAGTTCATGGCAAGGCCCTGTTATGTTTATCTGCAGCTCAAGATGTCGGGTCATAAGCGGACCATCACGGTACATGGGAGTCGTAAGATTGCTTTGGAATGTGAAGAAGGTGATGCGGCTTATGCGAGTCGGTTTGTGCAACAGAGGAGTTGAAGTTCTATAAGGACAATGTTGATCCGGTAGATATGACTTCTTTGAAAAAGCCAACTACAGAGCATGATCCGGCCTTGAAGTTTAAATCGGCTGATGAGACGAAGCTGGTTGACTTTGTTCCTGGCGATTCATCCAAGCAGTTTAGCATCAGCTCTAACCTGGATCCGAAATAGGAAAGCGCGCTCATCGAGTTCATCCGTGAGAATCGGGACATCTTTGCATGGAAACCTTATGACATGCCAGGTGTACCGAGGGAACTCGCTAAGCACACTCTTAATATTGATCCTAAGTTTAAACCGGTTAGGCAGTTTCTCCGCAGCTTCAATGAAGAAAGGCGTAAGGCTATTGGTGAGGAGGTAGCCCGGCTCTTGGCAGCAGGCTTTATTGTGGAGGTTTTTCACCCTGAGTGGTTAGCTAACTCGGTGCTAGTGCTTAAGAAGAACGGCACTTGGCGGATGTGTGTGTACTACACAGATTTGTATAAAGGCTTGTCCAGCTGATCCCTTTGCTCTCCCTCGTATTGATCAAATCATTGATGCTTCTGGATGCTTATTCTGGTTATCATCATATCAAAATGGCAGTTAAGGACCAGGAGAAGACAGATTTTATAACTCCCTTTGGAGCCTTCTGCTATGTATCTATGCCTTTTGGGCTCAAGAGCGCCCATGCGAGTTACCAGCGCTGCATGCAAAATTGTCTTCATAATCAGATTGGGCGCAATGTTCATTCTTATGTGGATGATATTGTGGTGAATTCCAGAAAGGAGCAGACATTGATAGCTGACTTGAAGGAAACTTTTGATAATCTCAGGGTCTATAAGATGATGCTTAATCCGGCCAAGTGTGTTTTTGGTGTTCCGGCAGGCAGGCTCTTGGGTTTTCTAGTGTCTAACAGGGGCATTGAAGCTAATTCAGAAAAGATCAAAGCTATTACGTCTCTGGCTAAAGCGGCGTGTGTTAACGATGTTCAACGTCTAGCGGGTCGTATTGCAGCATTGAGCCGGTTTATCAGCCGATTAGGAGAGAAGGCTATCCCTCTATATCAGATGATGAAAAAGACAGATAATTTTGTCTCGAGTGATGCTGCTAATGCGGCGTTTGAGGACTTGAAAAAGCAGTTAGCTGAGCCACCTATCCTTGCTGCTTCGGTCGATAAAGAGTCGCTGTTGTTATATGTGGCTGCTAATGCCCGGGCTGTTAGTGTGGCCATTGTGGTGGAGTGCAAGGAAGCTGGGAAGGAGTATCTGGTTCAACGACCGGTTTATTATATCAGTGAGGTACTTATTGAGTCTAAGCAGAGGTACCCACATTGGCAGAAGTTGGTGTATGGAGTTTTTATGGCAAGCCGGAAGCTCAAGCAGTATTTTCAAGGTCATCCCATCATGGTGGTCAGTTCTGCACCTTTGGGAGATATAATCAAGAACAGGAGACAACTGGCTGAGTTGCCAAGTGGGCTATTGAGCTTGGACCTCACGAGTTAAAATATGTGCCTCGTGCGGCAATCAAGTCCCAAGCACTTGTGGATTTCATCAATGACTGGCAGAGTTACAGGCGCCGGAAGAAAAGCCGGATCATACTTATTGGACTATTCATTTTGATGGATCCAGGCAATTGGAAGGCTCGGGGGCTGGAGTCATGTTAACTTCCCCATGAGGTGATAAGTTTTGTTATGTTCTCCATTTAATGTTCCCTTGCACTAACAATGCAGCTGGATATGAGGCCTTACTCCATGGTCTTCGAATGGCTAAGGAGATGAATTTAAGCCGGGTTAAGTGTTTCGGTGACTCGGACTTGGTGGCTCAGCAAGCGTCGGGTACTTGGGATTCCAAGGACCCACTCATGGCAGCGTATCGTCGATAAGTAGATATTGTTGCGGGTCACTTCAAAGGTTATCAGGTTGACCATGTGGACCGACGAAAGAACGAAGCGGCGGACGCTTTAAGCCATTTGGGTTCCCAACGTAAACCGGTTCCACCCAATGCTTTTCTGGATGTTTTGCATAACCCATCGGTCAAGCTACCTACAGAGGAGGATTTGGCTGTTCCTGACCCGGAGGCTCAGTTAGTGGCAGCTCTTCACGTTATCCTAGATTGGACAATCCCATATTTGGCGTATATGAACCGGGGCGAGTTACCAGAGGATGAAACTTTGGCCAGGCAGATAATTTGGCGATCCAAGTCAATGACCATTGTCAACAGCGAATTGCATCATTGCAGTGTAACAGGGGCATTTCAGCATTGCGTATCTCCTAAAGAAGGCTGTGAGATTTTACGTGAGATCTATGAAGGAGACTATGGTCACCACGCCGGTTCAAAGTCCCTAGTAGCTAAGGCCTTTCGTCACGGCTTCTATTGGCTGATGACTCATGCTGATGCTGAGGATTTGGTAAAAAGGTGTGATGGTTGTCAGAAGTTTTCACGTCGAGCTCATGTTCCGGCTCAGGAATTGAGGATGATTCCAATCACTTGGCCATTTGCACCTTGGGGGCTGGATATGGTTGGGCCCTTTAAGAGGTCCAAGGATAAGAAGACCCACCTTTTGGTGGCGGTTGATAAGTTCACTAAGTGGGTGGAGGCAGAGCCAGTTAGTAAGTGTGATGCAGCCACGGCGGTTCAGTTCATCAAAGAGGTGATTTTCCGGTTTCGTTTTCCACACAACATTATAACTGATAATGGCACTAATCTGTCCAAGGGTGCCATGAAAGAATTTTGTCAACGTGAGCACATCCGGCTTGACGTGTCATCAGTGGCTCACCCCCAATCTAATGGTCAAGCGGAGAGAGCCAATCAAGAGATCCTATGAGGCATCAAGACCAGGCTTATGGTTCCTTTAAAGTGGAAGCCGGGTTGTTGGGTGGAGGAGTTACCTTCTATATTATGGAGCATCAATACCACGCCCAACAGATCCACGGGTTATACGCCTTTTTTCATGGTTTATGGAGCAGAGGCAGTTCTCCCTAGTGACATCCGTCATGACTCACCCCATGTGTCGGCTTATGTTGAAGCTGACAATGAGAAGGCACGTCAGGAAGCACTTGACCTGTTAGATGAGGAGCGGGATATTACAGCGGCGTGTTCGGCGAATTACCAGCAAGATCTGCGTCGTTATCACAGTCGTCGGGTTAAAACCAGAACGTTTCAAGAAGGGGATCTGGTGCTCCGGCTCATCTAGGATCAGACTGATATGCACAAGTTATCCCCGCCTTAGGAAGGACCTTTTGTGGTCAGCAAGAATCTACACAACGGGTCATACTACCTTATCGATGTTCGAGAGCACAAAGACTCATGTAAATCAGAGGAGGAGACCCACCGGCCGTGGAATATAGCTCATCTTCGGCCTTACTACACCTGAGCCATAGGCTCCTCTTATGTACATATTCTTGACAATGTATATATTATGATGATCAATATAATAAACCGGCATCCCTGCTAAAGCGGGGCCTCTGCTATTATTCCTTGAAAGGTTTTTGGTTAGATGGGGGCTTCTATTTATAAAGTAGAGTTTTAATTACCCATTGATCCGGCTCATAAGCCACACATATAAAACACTTGGGGGCTTGCCACCCAAGGTCAAAAGGAGCCAAAGAGAGTCTGTTGCAAAGCACAACTCAAACATAGGCACCCATTGAGCACAACTCAAAATATTACTAGGGGGATCTTTGCTTCTACAAGAACAAAGAGTCTATAACCTTATAATAGGCTATAAAATCCAAGATTGGAAGCCAGGTGTATTCACCTAAAACCCTGGGTTATCCTGCCTTTTTAAGTAAGCCACTCCGCCTAGGTAATCCTGGTTGACCTGTCGAACGTTTGACAAGTCAATCTTATAAAGACCCTGAACTTGTCATAGTTAAAATGATGATTGGTTGATGTGAGGTCCATCTTATAAGGCTTTGTAAAATGGTTTAACTCAGTGGCCTGGCAGCCCATGAAAAGCCTCGCAGTTTTTGCATATTTTTCTTCTGAAATCTTTCTGATGTTTCTTTTGAGGCGTTTATACTAATCTGGTGTTTATTGACCTATTTTTGCTGTCGATTATTAGTCATTGGTATACATTCAACTATATTCCGGTGTTGATTGACCCGGTCTGGCTTTGACTACAAATCGCCAGTATGATATACGAATAATTTGGTGTTTATTACAAACCGGTACGGCTTTACTATAAACCGACAAAATAGGGAGGAGTTATCAGTACTCAAGATTTGTGTCATCACCCTTACTACAGAAAGTTGGTGAGCCAACGATGTGATTCAATGTCACAGGTATGATATATTTTCATATTTGATTGTCCTTCAATACAGCCTGGTTATAAACCTGGATTATATGTTGGGCATTATGACCCGTCCGGTGATAAATCGCGAGGACGCTTTTAACTCGTTATATGCAAAAACAGGTCAAATAAAGCTGCTAAGGATCATAAGCAGACATAACATAAATCATGGCGGATTAATAGTATCATGCAAAGTTAATATGCATGATGGCATAGTAGACCAAGTGTTTAAACTAGCCTATTACAAGGCGTTTTGATGCCCAAAAGGATAATTGTTTTCAGCAAGTATTGCAATATGCAGAAGATTAAACCGACCTCCGGATCATGACTCTTCGCCAGGCTGGCTTGATTGTTTTGGATCATCCTGCACCGGTTCACCCTCCTCCTCTCCACCTAGCGGCTGGAAATCAATGGTGGTCCAGTCGAATCTACTTAGGGACTTGAATACAACTTTGTCGCTTATAAGGGTGGAGGGGTCAACATCAGGAGCGTAGGTATGCTTACGAATTGGTGGGATAAGATTCTCCACGTCATGAGTTGGCGCAGCAAGTCGTTTGTTGCCAGCATCATAAACCGGCTGATAGTGAGAAAGATCTATTTCTTTGGCCAATTTGCTCGCTAATGGGCGCATTTCCTTCGTTAAAGCTCAAAGATCATCATTATCAAAGGCTGACCCGTCTTCCTTTATGCTCGGATAGCTGCGTCCTATATCAGCCGAGTCAAGATCTGGTATCCAAGCTTTAGCCTGGATTAGCGCAGTCAGAGCACCTACCCTTGCAGCTGATCTTTTTAACTCGTCCAACCAGGCAGGCAGCATTGACAGCTTTTATAATGTTTCCTTGATCAGGGTTGGGGGAGGTTTGTTATGAGTGGCGATACAAATGATCCGTTCTGCGCCGGTATATAACTGCTCTATAAGAGTATAGGCAGCCTTCAACTTCTTCTGCATGTCAGAGCCCAGATGGGTAACGCGAGATCCTGCATCATTGAAAATATTGATAAACCGGCAGTTTATGGGATAATACATGTTGAAGCTTATCATAAGGGTACTTACCAAACACAACAGTGGTTATGGCGTTGATTTGCCGCTTCAAGCCAGCCAGTTCTTCTGCTACCGGTTTAAGAGTTGTTTGAGCGTCCTCCGCCTGCTTTAGCACGGTAGCTTTTTCAGCGTCCCATCCTACCCGTTCGCTTTTAAAGTTTTCCTTCAGTTGTTCCATGGCAGTTAAGGCGCCAGTTAGCTCCTATTTAGCCTCGGGAATTTCTGCTTGCTGGGACTTGATATTTTTCTGAAGGTCGGCGATTTGAGATTCCTTTTTGCCTAGATCAGCCTGCAAGAGACATTTAATGAGTTGGAAGTATATATTTGAAGTCCCAAGCACATAACAAGTTATACACTTGGCACTTGGGGGCTAATGCGTTTGGCTTTTATCAACTGACATTTCAAAGTCCCAAGCACACAACAAGTTATACACTTGGCACTTGGGGGCTACTATATATTTGCTCAAGTCAAAGTTATGGATTTTTCTTCAATCGGTTTACAAAGATGGTTATCAAGAATTTTGGAAGCTTCATGGCAGAAAGGTACCGATTCATCCTAAAGGTATAAATCGATCCCTGGGGGCTACACAAATCGTAAGATTCATACTTTAAAGTCCCGGTTCATCCTGAAACGATAAACCGACCCTTGGGGGCTACGCAGGCAAAGTTGAAGTATTGCGAAGTCCCGGTTCACGTTGATATCATAAACCATCCCTTGGGGGCTGCTGGAGTCGACACTAGAAATTGGGCACAAGAGAAACAATTATGCAGAGTTAACAGTATTTACCTCATATTGTTCCTTCATCAGGCCCACTAAACCGGCTTCATAGTCACGGCTTGTGTATAGGCGGTTTAAGAACCCAGAATGAATATCTTGGGCGTTGAGGTGGGCATAGCTTGATAAATCTGTTTTCCAATTGCCCTTGTCCATAGCAGAAAGTTCTTCTTTGGCACTATGCTTAGATAAAGTGATAGGATTGCCAGGGGTGGTGTGCCCAACGCGGGTGATCATGATATTGTCTATGTTATTGCTACGTCTTGAGCTTGCGTTGGTTTTCCCCGAAGAGGAAGGGATGATGCA
Source organism: Triticum aestivum (assembly GCF_018294505.1). Classification (NCBI taxonomy): domain Eukaryota; kingdom Viridiplantae; phylum Streptophyta; class Magnoliopsida; order Poales; family Poaceae; genus Triticum; species Triticum aestivum. The sequence goes on from NC_057797.1 coordinate 502,417,408, forward strand.
GCAGAGTAGTGTAAGTATTTCCCTCAGTTTTTGAGAACCAAGGTATCAATCCAGTAGGAGGCCACGCTCAAGTCCCTCGTACCTGCACAAAACGATAGCTACTCGCAACCAACGTGATTAGGGGTTGTCAATCCCTTCAGGTCACTTACGAGAGTGAGATCTGATAGATATAATATTTTTGGTATTTTTGGTATAAAGATGCAAAGTAAAAAGTAAAAGCAAAGTAAAAAAGCAAATAAGATTAAAGTGATGGAGATTGATATGATGAGCATAGACCCGGGGGCCATAGGTTTCACTAGTGGCTTCTCTCAAGAGCATAAGTATTCTATGGTGGGTGAACAAATTACTGTTGAGCAATTGACAGAATTGAGCATAGTTATGAGAATATCTAGGCATGATCATGTATATAGGCATCACGTCCGTGACAAGTAGACCGAAATGATTCTGCATCTACTACTATTACTCCACTCATCGACCGCTATCCAGCATGCATCTAGAGTATTAAGTTAAAAACAGAGTAACGCCTTAAGCAAGATGACATGATGTAGAGAGATAAATTCATGCAATATGAAATAAACCCCATCTTGTTATCCTCGATGGCAACGATGCAATACGTGCCTTGCTGCCCCTTCTGTCACTGGTGAAGGACACCACAAGATTGAACCCAAAGCTAAGCACTTCTCCCATGGCAAGAACTACCAATCTAGTTGGCCAAACCAAACGAATAATTCGAAGAGACTTGCAAAGATAACCAATCATACATAAAAGAATTCAGAGAAGATTCAAATATTATTCATAGATAGACTTGATCATAAACCCACAATTCATCGGTCTCAACAAACACACCGCAAAAAGAAGATTACATCGAATAGATCTCCACAAGAGAGGGGGAGAACTTTGTATTGAGATTCAAAGAGAGAGAAGAAGCCATCTAGCTACTAACTATGGACCCGAAGGTCTGAGGTAAACTACTCAAACTTCATCGGAGAGGCTATGATGATGTAGAAGCCCTCCGTGATGACGGCCCTCTTTCGGCGGAGCTCCGGAACAGGCCCCAAGATGGGATCTCGTGGATACAGAAAGTTGCGGCGGTGGAATTAGGTTTTTGGCTCCTGTTCTGATCATTTGGGGGTACGTGTGTATATATAGGAGGAAGAAGTACGCCGGAGGAGCACCGAGGGGCCCACGAGGCAGGGGGCGCGCCCTAGGGGGGCGCCCCCACCCTCGTGACCGCCTCTTTTGTTCCTTGGATCAGGGTCCAAGTCTCCTGGATCATGTTCGGTGAGAAAATCATGTTCCCGAAGGTTTTATTCCATTTGGACTCCGTTTGATATTCCATTTCTTCGAAACACTGAAATAGGCAAAAAAACAGCAATTCTGGGCTGGGCCTCCGGTTAATAGGTTAGTCCCAAAAATAATATAAAAGTGGAAAATAAAGCCCAATATAGTACAAAACAGTAGATAATATAGCATGGAGCAATCAAAAATTATAGATACGTTGGAGACGTATCAGGCATCCCCAAGCTTAATTCCTGCTCGTCCTCGAGTAGGTAAATGATAAAAAGAGAATTTTTGATGCGGAGTCCTACTTGGCATAATTTCAATGCAAATCTTCTTAATTGTGGTATGAATATTCAGATTAGAAAGATTCAAGACAAAAGTTTATATTGACATAAAAATAATAATACTTCAAGCATACTAATAAAGCAATTATGTCTTCTCAAAATAACATGGCCAAAGAAAGTTATCCCTACAAAATCATATAGTCTGGCTATGCTCTATCTTCACCACAAAAAATATTTAAATCATGCACAACCCCGATGACAAGCCAAGCAATTGTTTCATACTCTAACTTTTTCAAAACTTTTTCAATCTTCATGCAATACATGAGCGTGAGCCATGGATATAACACTATAGGTGGAATAGAATGGTGGTTGTGGAGAAGACAAAAAGGAGAAGATAGTCTCACATCAACTAGGCGTATCAACGGGCTATGGAGATGCCCATCAATAGATATCAATGTGAGTGAGTAGGGATTGCCATGCAACCGATGCACTAGAGCTATAAGTATATGAAAGCTCAAAAAGAAACTAAGTGGGTGTGCATCCAACTTGCTTGCTCATGAAGACCTAGGGAAAATTGAGGAAGCCCGTCATTGGAATATACAAGCAAAGTTCTATAATGTAAAATTCCCACTAGTATATGAAAGTGATAACATGAGAGACTCTCTACTATGAAGATCATGGTGCTACTTTGAAGCACAAGTGTGGTAAAAGGATAGTAACATTGTCCCTTCTCTCTTTTTCTCTCACTTTTTTTAATATATATATATATCTTTTTATTTGGGACTTTTCTCTTTTTTATGGCCTCTTTTTATTTGGGCTTCTTGGGCCTCTTTTATTTATTTTTCGTCCGGAGTCTCATCCCGACTTATGGGGGAATCATACTCTCCATCATTCTTTCCTCACTGGGACAATGCTCTAATAATGATGATCATCACACTTTTATTTTTCTTACAACTCAATACTTATAACAAAATATGACTCTATATGAATGCATCCGGCGGTGTACCGGGATATGCAATATGACAATGATGGAGTGTGTCATGATGAACTAGATGGTGGAAAGTTGCATGGCAATATATCTCGGAATGGCTATGGAAATTCCATAATAGGTAGGTATAGTGGCTGTTTTGAGGAAGGTATATGGTAGGTGTATGATACCGGCGAAAGGTGCGCGGTATTAGAGAGGCTAGCAAAGGTGGAAGGGTGAGAGTGCGTATGATCCATGGACTCAACATTAGTCATAAAGAACACATATACTTATTGCAAAAATCTAGAAGTTATCAAAGCAAAGTATTACGCGCATGCTCCTAGGGGGATAGATTGGTAGGAAAAGACCATCGCTCATCCCCGACCGCCACTCATAAGGAAGACAATCAATAAATAAATCATGCTCCGACTTCATCACATAACGGTTCACCATACGTGCATGCTACGGGAATCACAAACTTTAACACAAGTATTCTTTAAATTCACAACTACTCAACTGGCATGACTTTAATATTATCACCTCCATATCTCAAAACAATTATCATGCTTCAATCTTTTCTTAGTATCCAATGCACTCAAAAGAAAGTTGCACAAATCTTGAATACCAAGCATATTATTATTAAGCAAATTACCAAGCTACTAAGAGACTCCCAAAATAATTTAAGTGAAGCATGAGAGATCAATAGTTTCTTTAAAACAAATCCACCACCGTGCTCTAAAAGATCTAAGTGAAGCACATAGAGCAAAATTATAACGCTCAAAAGATATAAGTGAAGCACATAGAGCAAAACTACTTAGCTCAAAAGATATAAGTGAAGCACATAGAGTATTCTATCAAATTTTAATTCATGTATGGCTCTCTCAAAAGGTGTGTACAGCAAGGATGATTGTGACATACTAAGACACAAAGACACAAATAATACAAGACGCTCCAAGCAAAACACATATCATGTTAGTGAATAAAAATATAGCTCCAAGTAAATTACCGATGGAAGTGGACGAAAGAGGGGATGCCTTCCGGGGCATCCCCAAGCTTTGACTTTTTGGTGTCCTTGGATTATCTTGGGGGTTCCATGGGCATCCCCAAGCTTAGGCTCTTGCCACTGCTTGTTCCATGTTCCATCAAAAGAATTCACCCAAAACTTGAAAACTTCACAACACAAAACTCAAAATAGAAAACTCGTGAGCACCGTTAGCGAAAGAAAAAAAATACCACTTCAAGGTACTGTAATGAACTAATTCTTTATTTATATGGGTGTTAAACCTACTGTATTCCAACTTCTCTATGTATTATAAACTATTTTACTAACCATAGATTCATCAAAATAAGCAAACAACACACGAAAAACAGAATCTGTCAAAAACAGAACAGTCTGTAGTAATCTGTAGCTAGCGCAAGATCTGGAACCCCAAAAATTCTAAAATAAATTGATGGACGTGAGGAATTTATCTATTAATTATCTTCAAAAATAATTAACCAAATATCGCTCTTCAAATAAAAATGACAGCAGTTCTCGTGAGCGCTAAAGTTTCTGTTTTTTACACCAAGTTCAACAAGACTTTCCCCAAGTCTTCTCAACGGTTCTACTTGGAACAAACACTAATTAAACACAAAAAACACAACCAAAACAAAGGCTAAATAATTTATTTATTACTAAGCAGGAGCAAAAATCAAGGAATAAAAATAAAATTAGGTTGCCTCCCAACAAGCGCCATCGTTTAACGCCCCTAGCTAGGCATAAAAGCGAGGATAGATCTAGGTATTGCCATCTTTGGTAGGCAATCCATAAGTGGCTCTCATGATAGTTTCATATGGTAATTTTATTTTCTTTCTTGGAAAGTGTTCCATGCCCTTTTTTAATGTAAATTGAAATCTAATATTCCCTTCCATCATATCAATAATCGCACCAACCGTTCTAAGGAAAGGTCTACCAAGAATAATAGGGCAAGAAGGATTGCAATCTATATCAAGAACAATGAAATATACGGGCACATAATTCCTATTTGAAAAAATAAGAACATCATTAATCCTTCCCGTAGGTTTCTTAATAGTGGAATCTGCAAGATGCAAGTTTAGAGAGCAATCATCAAAATTACAGAAATCTAGCAAATCACACAAAGTCTTGGGAATAGTAGAGACACTAGCACCCAAATCACACAAAGCATAAAACTCATAATCTTTAATTCTAATTTTAATAGTTGGTTCTCACTCATTATAGAGTTTTCTAGGGATAGAAACTTTCAACTCAAGTTTTTCTTCAAAAGATTGCATCAAGGCATCAACAATATGTTCGGTGAAGGCTTTATTTTGACTATAAGCATGTGGAGAATTTAGCACGGATTGCAACAAGGAAATACAATCAATTAAAGAGCAACTTTCATAATTAAATTCCTTGAAATCCAATATAGTGGGTTTACCAACATCTTGATTTTTATTTCTTTCAATCCCACTTTCATCAATTTCATTATTAAGATATAAATACTCTGAATTTTTAGAACGCCTTCTAGGTAAAGGAAGATCATATTCAGTTTCATTAAGATTCATATTGCAAAATAAAGATTTAATGGGAGACACATCAATAACTTTTAGATCTTCATCTTGACTTTCATAGGTATTGGAATAACACACTTAAATAAATGCATCTTTGGAAGCACGCATCCTAGCGATTCTTTCCTTGCACTCATCAATGGAAATTCTCATGGCTTTGAGAGACTCATTGATATCATGCTGAGGAGGAATAGATCTAAGCTTTAAAGAATCAACCTCAAGAGAAATTCTATCAATGTTCCTAGCCAAATCATAAACTTTAAGCAATTTCTCTTCAAGCAAAGCATTAAAATTCTTTTGTGAATTCATAAATTCTTTAACACTATTCTCAAATTCAGAGGGCATCTTATTATAATTTCCATAAGAGTTGTTGTAGGAATGCCCATAATTATTAGAAGGATTACTAGGATATGGCCTAGGATTAAAGTTCCATCTGTAAGCGTTGTTACCAAAATTATTCCTACCAACAAAATTCACATCCATAGATTCATTGTTATTCTCAATCAAAGTAGACAAAGGCATATCATTAGGATCAGAAGAAACACTCTTAGTAGCAAATAATTTCATAAGTTCATCCATCTTTCCACTCAAAACATTGATTTCTTCTATCGCATGCACCTTTTTATTAGAAGATCTTTCAGTATGCCATTGAGAATAATTAACCATAATATTATCTAGGAGTTTAGTAGCATCTCCTAAAGTGATTTCCATAAAAGTGCCTCCCGCGGCCGAATCTAAAAGATATCTAGAAGCAAAATTCAATCCGGCATAAATTTTTTGTATGATCATCCACAAATTCAAACCATGAGTAGGGCAATTACGTATCATTAATTTCATTCTCTCCCAAGCTTGTGCAACATGTTCATGATCAAGTTGTTTAAAGTTCGTAATATCGTTTCTAAGAGAGATGATCTTAGCGGGAGGAAAATACTTAGAGATAAAAGCATCTTTGCACTTGTTCCATGAATCAATACTATTCTTAGGCAAAGACAAAAACCAAGCTTTAGCACGATCTCTAAGCGAAAAAGGAAATAGCTTCAATTTAACGACATCATTATCAACATCTTTTTTCTTTTGCATATCACATAAATCAACGAAGCTATTCAGATGAGTAGCGGCGTCTTCACTAGGAAGGCCGGCGAATTGATCTTTCATAACAAGATTCAACAAAGCAGTATTAATTTCACAAGATTCAGCATCGGTAAGCGGGGCAATCGGAGTGCTAAGGAAATCATTATTATTGGTATTGGTGAAGTCACACAATTTGGTATTATCTTGAGCCATCACGACAAACAAGCAATCTAACACACGATCAAACAAGAGGCAAACGGGCAAAAGAGGCAAATAGAGAGGGAGGATAGAGAGAGAGAGAGGGAGAATAAAACGGCAAGGGTGAATTGGGGGGAGAGGAGAACGGGAGGAAAATGGAAAATAATGTAATGCGAGAGATAGGGGTTGTGATGGGTACTTGGTATGTTGACTTTTTGCGTAGACTCCCTGGCAACGGCGCCAGAAATCCTTCTTGCTACGTCTTGAGCTTGCGTTGGTTTTCCCCGAAGAGGAAGGGATGATGCAACAGAGTAGCGTAAGTATTTCCCTCAGTTTTTGAGAACCAAGGTATCAATCCAGTAGGAGGCCACGCTCAAGTCCCTCGTACCTGCACAAAACGATAGCTACTCGCAACCAACGCGATTAGGGGTTGTCAATCCCTTCACGGTCACTTACGAGAGTGAGATCTGATAGATATAATATTTTTGGTATTTTTGGTATAAAGATGCAAAGTAAAAGTAAAAGCAAAGTAAAAAGCAAAGCCAGATTAAAGTGATGGAGATTGATATGATGAGAATAGACCCGGGGGCCATAGGTTTCACTAGTGGCTTCTCTCAAGAGCATAAGTATTCTACGATGGGTGAACAAATTACTGTTGAGCAATTGACAGAATTGAGCATAGTTATGAGAATATCTAGGCATGATCATGTATATAGGCATCACGTCCGTGACAAGTAGACCGAAACGATTCTGCATCTACTACTATTACTCCACTCATCGACCGCTATCCAGCATGCATCTAGAGTATTAAGTTAAAAACAGAGTAACGCCTTAAGCAAGATGACATGATGTAGAGAGATAAATTCATGCAATATGAAATAAACCCCATCTTGTTATCCTCGATGGCAACGATGCAATACGTGCCTTGCTGCCCCTTCTGTCACTGGGAAAGGACACCGCAAGATCGAACCCAAAGCTAAGCACTTCTCCCATGGCAAGAACTACCAATCTAGTTGGCCAAACCAAACGGATAATTCGAAGAGACTTGCAAAGATAACCAATCATACATAAAAGAATTCAGAGAAGATTCAAATATTATTCATAGATAGACTTGATCATAAACCCACAATTCATCGGTCTCAACAAACACACCGCAAAAAGAAGATTACATCGAATAGATCTCCACAAGAGAGGGGGAGAACTTTGTATTGAGATTCAAAGAGAGAGAAGAAGCCATCTAGCTACTAACTATGGACCCGGAGGTCTGAGGTAAACTACTCACACTTCATCGGAGAGGCTATGATGATGTAGAAGCCCTCCGTGATGACGGCCCTCTTTCGGCGGAGCTCCGGAACAGGCCCCAAGATGGGATCTCGTGGATACAGAAAGTTGCGGCGGTGGAATTAGGTTTTTGGCTCCTGTTCTGATCGTTTGGGGGTACATGTGTATATATAGGAGGAAGAAGTACGCCGGAGGAGCACCAAGGGGCCCACGAGGCAGGGGGCGCGCCCTGGGGGGCGCCCCCACCCTCGTGACCGCCTCTTTTGTTCCTTGGAGCAGGGTCCAAGTCTCCTGGATCACGTTCGGTGAGAAAATCACGTTCCCGGAGGTTTTATTCCGTTTGGACTCCGTTTGATATTCCGTTTCTTCGAAACACTGAAATAGGCAAAAAAACAGCAATTCTGGGTTGGGCCTCCGGTTAATAGGTTAGTCCCAAAAATAATATAAAAGTGGAAAATAAAGCCCAATATAGTCCAAAACAGTAGATAATATAGCATGGAGCAATAAAAAATTATAGATACATTGGAGACGTATCAGTTATCATCAGCAGTTTTGGCTGGGCTCGGCGGTTTATCACCCGTTTTTGCTGGGCTTGGCAGATCAGTAGCCTGACTCATCGGATCTGTCTCCACCAGTTCAACATAAGTATCCTGAACTTGAGGTGCCGAATCATCTAAGATAGCATCAGCATTTGGGTCCAGTGGTTCAGGGGTCTTCTCTGGTTCAGAGGCCAGGTTATCATTAGTCAGTGTATTTAGTTTGGCCTTCTTGCTGGATCTGGCCTTGGCCTTGAAAGGAATAGACATAAAGGTTAGTATAAGAAACATGTATAAAGCGTCAAAGAGTAAAGTTTAAAGTGTTCACCCAGGAACAGTCTTGAGAGGAGGGAGTTGTGTGGCCGTTGAATCACCGGATGATGATGAGGTGTTCCATGATATTTTGAATCAGACGGATTAAGAGGTTGCCTGAAATAACCCGCCTTGGGATAAGGAGTATCAGAAATATATGAGACCTTTGATCGACGTTTCCGGGTTGGAATGTTCGGTAAACCGGCTGAAGTAACTACATGGCCGATGTGCCGCTTTGTGCGGCGAGCTCCATGTTGTTGTTTCTTCAAAAGAAAGTTGGGATCCAGATAAGCTAATGGGTTTGAAAATTTTACTTTCCGGTTTGCTTGACGGGTTTTCTGTGTTGGCTGAGGATCTAAACCGGAGGAACGAATAATTATCTCTACATCTTCAGCCCGGCTAGCTTCAACATCCTCCTGATAAGGGTCATTGTCAATGAGGTGTATGAAAAATGAACCAAGAGAATCATGTTCTACCTCTGAGTCCAGATTATCAAGATCCTCGTCAAGGTTCAGCCCGGTGGATTCAACTGTTTTCTTATTAGCAGGTTTTTTGACAACCTTTGTCTTGGGACGAGGGGTCTTGGCTGGTTTATCCTTAGGTTTCTTCTTCCAAAATGGGTCGTCACCCTGTTAAAAGATTGACAAAGGTTATATGAAAAAGTTAAGAATATCAGGTACAAACAGGAGTTAGGCAATTCTTACAGCTGGCGGTTTATTCAAAACGCAGAAGGGACTTAGCCCTGTCTTGCCGCAGACAGCTACCGATTCCTCCAGTATCATTTTAACAGCTTTAGTGATTTCAGCGTCAGTTAACTAAATGTCAGTGTGCCGTTGAGGATCTTTTGAGTCCCCTGTGTACTCGCACATTAAACCGGGGTAACGACTTAAAGGAAAAATACTCCAAGATATCCAGCAATGAAAAAGTGAATTCCTGTTAAACCGTTAGCCATAAAGGCTCTGAGCTTGGCGAGTTGTGGTGCATATTTTGCCCGTTCCTTTGCAGTCAACCTTTGCGGAAATGGATGTGTGTTGGTAAGCCGGTGAGCACGATAACCCGACAGAGGATTCTCATCGTCAGGGGAAGTATCCTTGCAGTAGAACCAAGTCTAGTTCCAATCCTTAGGGTGACTATGATGCTTGGCGTGAGGGAAGCTGACGTCTTTCCTTTTCTGAATTGAAGCGCTGCCAAGTTCAGTATTGGGCCCGTCTACAAATTTGGTACAGCGGTTTAAATAGAAAAAGTCACTGAACAGTTCAACGGTTGGTTCTTCTTGTAGATAAGCCTCGCAAAACACTTGAAAATTAAAAATATTGGACACAGAGTTAGGTCCAATATCTTGAGGGTGGATCTGGAAGCTAGCAAGCACATCACTAAAAAACTTTGATCCGGGAGGTTTAAAACCACGGTTCAGATGATCAACAAACAGAATTATCTCGCCATCCTTGGGCTCAGGAGGATTTTCTTGACCAGGGGCTCGCTAGTAGATTTCACTCTATTTTGGTAAAGCGCTGGTTATAACACAACCTTTCAGATCTTCTTCCGTAACCCGGGATGGAACCCAGTTACAAGCATAAAAAGTCTTGGCCATTTCTTAGACAACCTGAAGGAAGGTTTGTGCCGGTTTAAGATTCATGGTTGACAAGCATAAAGCGTTGCAGGTTAAGAGAGAAAAGGTTTTTAGGCATGCAAAAATTGTTAAACCGGAAGTTGATGCTATTATAAATGATAAATCGATTGGCGATTTAGAAGGGGACTAATGGTACATGGCAGGTTATTTTCAAAAGGATAAACCGCCTACATAGACAATGAGAGTATAGATCTGAAGCCGAAAAATGACTAAGTGAGGAAGAACAAGTTTCACAGTTTCACATTAGAATTTCATATCTACCGCATGTCAGGAAAAGGAAAATATTTAGACCTAAATGTTGGTGCTTGATCAGTTCATGAAGTTCCAGATTGGGTTTTTATACACAAAAGAGATGATCTGATGGCAAAAGAAGGACTATCATTGCTACCGCACAAGAGGCGTCGCGATTTGGTTTGGAGTCTATCATATAGGCTCTAATGAAGAACAAAGGAAGAACACCACGAAGCTTCCATGAGCCCATGCGAACCCTAAACGGATCTATAAAGGAAAGGAAGAAGAACTCACCAAAACTGTTGAACAGCAGAGAGGCGTCGCGATTCTATGGTACGTTCAGGGTGATGCAGCGGCCAAGGTTGGGGCAGAGGCGAAGGTCGACGGCGGCGGAAGCGCTTGATTACTGAGGTGACGCGAGGTGGAAGAAAGATGAAGAGGCAAGGGGAGAAAAGGAAAGGGACCCTCAACCCTATTTATAAGACGAAGGGATAAGCGACAAGTGCGGGAATCGAGGAGCCCAAAAAATGGATATGTCACAGGGCTGTCGCCTGATTTTCGGAAGCTCATTTATAAAAGTAAGGTATATACGGTTTTTAATGAACAGGTGACGTCGGGACGGTTTATTATAATCCTGGAAGATGACATCATGGTGGATTACAAGGTTTACTCGAAGGTGCTGAAGAAGAAATTTTCCTAAAGTGTTGAAGATTGACATGAACAGGTTCAAATCAATCTGGGGCCTAATGTTGGGGACATAACTACTGAGTATAAACCGCCCAGGAGGGGCCGGGTTATACACATAAGGAGTTATGCATATTGAAGCCCGTGAAGACAAGGAGCATAGGGATTTACTATAAGAGATCTAAAAGCCCAGGGCCCAAAGGCGGATTAGGACCCGTAGACATAAACCACCATAAAGTATGTAACTTGTGTTGTAAGATAGGAAAGGATAGAAACCGAGCCGGACACGTTTATGAGCCGGCCGGGATTCTGTAAACCACCGGGCGTCAACCTGTGTATATAAAGGGACGACCCGGCGGCGGTTCAAGGACAAGAAACAACAACTTGAGAGCCAGGCAAAGCGTATTCGCTCCCTAGTCATCGAAACCCTAGCAATCCCATCATAACTGGAGTAGGATTTACCTTCGCCGCAAGGGCCCGAACCAGTATAATTCCTTGCGTCCTTTGTCCGCTTTATCCCCTTTAAGCTAAGTACGTTACGATGGCTCCATGACTAAGTCCTCACACGACATCTGCCGTGACAATCCCACGACAATCACCATGATCTTGCGTGTGCGTAGGATTTTTTTTGAAATTACTACATTCCCAACAGTGGCATCCGAGCCAGGTTTATGCGTAGATGTCATATGCACGAGTAGAACACAAAGGTGTTGTGGACGTGGGTATATACATATTGCTTGCCGTCACTAGTTGATTCTTGATTCAACAGCATTGCTGGATGAAGCGCCCCAGACCGACGTTATGCGTACGCTTACACGAGTCTGGTTCTACCGACGTGCTTCGCACACAGGTGGCTATTGGGTGTCTGTTTCTCCAGCTTTAGTTGAATCAGATTCAATGAATAGGGTTCTTTCTAAAGATCAAAAAGCAATCACTATACCGCGTTGTGGTTTTTGATGCGTAGTAAGGACGGTTCTTGCTCAGCCCGTAGCAGCCACGTAAAACTTGCAACAACAAAGTAAAGGACGTCTAACTTGTTTTTGTAGGGCATGTTGTGATGTGATATGGTGTAACACCCTCGATGCGGCTATAGCTCCCACGTGTCGAGGCACGACTTAGAGACATAACCGCATTGAAAGCAATGTCGCAAGTTAGGCAATCTTCACAACATCCCATATAATATAAACAATAAAAGGGGAGATACATAGTTGGCTTACACTCGCCATGTCAATCAAGTACATAAGTAGCATTCCAACATTCAAACACTCATGGCCCGACTACGGCACCAAAATAAAAGAACAACCCAACATGCGACACGGTCCCGATCACCCCAACTAGGCAGCACTACTGATCATCAAGGAAGGACACGTAGTATCGTTGAGAATCCTCGTCGAACTCCCACTTGAGCTCTAGCGCGTCATCTGGAGCGGAATCATCAGGCCTTGCATCTGGTTTGGAAGTAATCTGTGAGCCACAGGGACTCAGCAATCTTGCACCCTCGCGATCAAGACTATTTAAGCTTATGGGTAAGGTAAAAATATGAGGTGGAGCTGCAGCAAGCGACTAGCATATATGGTGGCTAACATACGCAAATGAGAGCGAGAAGAGAAGGCAAAGCACGTTCGAGAAAGTATGATCAAGAAGTGATCCTAAAACAACCTACGTCAAGCATAACTCCACCATCGTGTTCACTTCCCGGACTCCGCCGGAAAGAGACCATCACGGTTACACACGCGGTTGATGCATTTTAATTTAAGGTCAACTTCAGGTTTCTTCAACCAGACGTTAACAAATTCCCATCTGCCCATAACCGCGGGTACGGCTTTCGAAAGTTCAAATCCCTACAGGGGTGTCCCAACTTAGCCCATCACAAGCTCTCACGGTCAACGAAGGATATTCCTTCTAGCGAGAAGACCCGATCAGACTCGGAATCCCGGTTACAAGACATTTCGACAATGGTAAAACTAAACCAGCAACACCGCCCGAATGTGCTGACAAATCCCGATAGGAGCTGCACATATCTCGTTCTCAGGGCACACTCAGATGAGCGCTCCATACAACTAAAACCAAACCTCGAGTTTCCCAGAGGGGGCGCTGCACAGGACTCTAGTTTGGACCAACACTCAGAGGAGCACTAGCCCGGGGGGTAAAATAATGATGACCCTCAAGAGCGCGACTCCCAAGGGAAAAGAAAAGGCTAGGTGGCAAATGGTAAAACCAATGTTGGGCATTGCTGGAGGAGTTTTACTCAAGGCGAACTGTCAAGGGGTTCCCATAATAGCCCAACCGCGTAAGGAACGCAAAATCTGGGAACATAACACCGATATGACGGAAACTAGGGCGGTAAGAGTGGAACAAAACACCAGGCATAAGGCCGAGCCTTCCACCCTTTACCAAGTATATAGATGCATTAATTAAATAAGATATATTGTAATATCCCAACAAGTAAAACATATTCTAACAAGGAACAAACTTCAATCTTCACTAGCAACTAACAATGCTATAAGAGGGGCTGAGCAAAGCGGTTACATAGCCAATCAATGGTTTGCTAGGACAAGGTGGGTTAGAGGCTTGGTTCAACAATATGGGAGGCATGATAAGCAAGTGGTAGGTATCGCAACATAGGCATAGCAAAAGAGCGAGAATCTAGCAAAGCAAAGATAGAAGTGATTTCGAGGGTATGATCATCTTGCCTGAAATCCCGCAAGGAAGAAGAACGAGTCCATGAAGAAGACAAACGGACGTAGTCGAACGGGTCCTCACAGACGCAACGTTACCGGAACCAACCCGAAGAAGCAAACACCAGAAAGAAGCACACAACATAGTAAACAACCAACACATGAACAATGTATGATATGCGGGATGCGGTATGCGATGCATATGAATGATTTGACAAGGAATGATTGAACCTGGCCTCAACTTGGAAATCCAAGTGTGCCACTGGAAAGGTGAGGTGAAATCGCTTGAAAACGATATAAAGAATCACCGGAATCGGAGTTACGGTTTGGAAAGGGCAAGCAATTCAAATATGGCATCGGTCTGCGATATACAGCAAGTAGCCATCTAAATGCAACAAGATGAACATGCTACAGCACTCAAACATGACAACAAAATACCTGGCAGGGATCCTCTCAAGATGCTTAACAAAAGATGAACACTGAGCTATGGCCAATTCAACCATTAACATGTTCAAACAAGCATGGCAAAAGTGCATTTGGTAAACAGATTTCAGACTTAGTGAAATTAACACTTGTCTGGAATTTCAGATCAGATAGCACTCTTTGGAGCAAGAAAACAATATGCTACAGGATCTGAACATGGCAAAGTAAAGCATGGCATGGAGCTACTCAAAGAGGTTAACAAAATTCCCTTAGTGACCTTGAGCCAAAAGGGATCAAAAAATACATTTGCAAGCATGTGAACATGGCAAAAACATAATCAGATCACAGACTTAGTGAAAACTGGAGCATGCTAAAACAAATATCAAGTAGGCATGTTTACGAGCTCGATGCACTCACTACAGAGCATGTCATGAAAATCTAAGCATACACCCATCAAGAATACACAAAATACAAGCTAGACATGGCAAGAACAATAACATAGCATGCACGGATCAACTACAACATCCTCGGCAAAATCGCTAACAAGTAGATAATCTGCCCAGATTCACGAAATGACAAAAGTAGAGCTCGATTAACTCAAGCTAGGTTGCTCCATAATTGCAAACAAAGACATGGATGGATAGAGCGCTACAAGATTAACAAAACATCCTTACTGATCATCCTCAAAAGAGGCACGGATCACTTGGAAACAACATGAACATATGGCATATTGAGATGAACAGATCAAGGACTTAGTGGAAATGCTAAGTCCCTGAAATCAGCATTAACGAATGCTCCACTTTGCAAGCTTGTGCTAGTCACCACACACATCACAAAAATACATGGGTTGCACCACTGGATAGATGGCAAAACATATAACAAAACTCATGCACAGCTCAGGGGCATATCATGCACACAATAATCATGGCAAAAATGACAAATATCTAATTGGAGTAGAAGATCTGACAATTATCTCAAATAGCACTCTTCTAACAGCATTTCGGGCATCCATATGAACTCAAATGAAAATGACGCAGTGAGATGAAATGATGTGCTCTCTGAGACGAACATTTTGGTATGCTGTATGCGCAAAACGGAGCTACGGATGCAAGGTTATGGCATGATGAATATTGCAAAATAACTAGGGTTAGGGAGGCAAAAGTCAACCGTCTTCCAGATCTGGATCCGGCGCGGGTGGCACTGTAGCAGGGGCACGCATCCCGATGTTGGTCGGCCGGAGTTCGTCGGGGGTGCGCCGGAGTTTGAGGGAGAGGGGTGGCCGGAAGGCGAGGTGGTGGTGCGGCCATGCGGCGGAGGAGGTCGGCGAGGACTGGGCGGCGGCGACCCAGGCGGCGGCGGGGCGAGGTCCGGCGACCGGAGCAGGCGAAGATGGCGGCAGGGCGATGGCGCGGTCGGCGCGCGCGGTGAGTAGGCGGCGGCCCGGTTGGCGACGGCGAGGGCCCGCCCTGGGCCGAACGGGCCTCAGCGGCGGCGGCGGCTGCTGTGCCACGTGGCGCAGCGCGATTGGCGCGGAGGCGGCGGCGCGCAGGTCGGACGTGTCCGCCCGTTCGGATCTCGTCCGGCGGCGCGAGGGGAGGGGAAAAATTAGGGTTTGCCCGTGAATTCCGGAGGGGGAGGTGTTTATATAGGTAGAGGGAGCTAGGAGAGTCCAAATGAGGTGCGGTTTTCGGCCACGCGATCGTGATCGAACGACCAAGATGATGGAGAAGGTTTAGGTGGGTTTTGAGCCAAAATGGAGGGGTGTTGGGCTGCAACACACACGAGGCCGTTTCGGTCCCTCGGTTAACCGTTGGAGTATCAAACGAAGTCCAAATGGTACGAAACTTGACATGCGGTCTACCGGTAGTAAACCAAGGCCGCTTGGCAAGTCTCGGTCCAATCCGGAAATGTTTAATCCCCACACATGAAAGAAAGGTAGAAATGACCACCGGAGGAGAACGGAGCACCGGAATGCAAAACGGACAACGGGAAAAATTCTCGGATGCATGAGAGAAACATGTATGCAAATTAAATGCACATGATGACATGATATGCAATGCAAGACACGCAAGCAATGACAAGGCAACAACAGAGAATAACTGGATGACACCTGGCACATCGGTCTCGGGGCGTTACAACACTCCACCACTACGAGAGGATCTCCCCGAGATCTAGAATGGCACCGGAGGGAAAAAACGGAAGAGAAAGAGAAGAGGTAAAAACTAAGTTGCTCCTTTGACAAACGAGTGAAACCAAAGAACCTTGCGAGGTTGAGCAAAAGGCAGAAAGAAAGCCACGGAGATGAACGAAGTTGAAAACACTCCGTTAGGAAAAAGGAACAAGGAAGAACAACTTTGGGCAGCACTCCGGTTGGAAAGATATGCAAGGCTTGATAAAATGGAAGAACTTGAGCAGCGACACACACTCCGGTTAAATGGACAAACATGATGAGGACAAGAAAAAGGTTTGAAGAGAGCAGCAACACAATTCCTCCGGGAGAGAGTACTTGAAGATAGATGATTAAAATAAAGAATGGAGAAGAAAATGCTAACTTCTGTCACAAAGAGTTTGAAAAGGCATCTTTAGGAGAAGGTTCGAACGGAGTTGTTGGAAAACCAACAATGAGAAGAATAAGCTTGATATGGTCTTATGAAATGCATCTCAAATGATGAGGTGACAACCTGCCACTCACGGGAAAAGAATTGGATTGGAATGAACAAGGAGACGAGAAACTTATCTCATCGGGAGGATAAATGAAGAACTTGGGTCATTATAAGCACCATAAATAGCAAAATCCTTAGGGAAAGCTTTAGGTGAAAAATAGACGAAGATAACTCCAATGACGAGATTGATGGATTTAAAATATCTCATTCTTGATAACTTGTGAATCATGAAACACGAAGGAAAATTATCAAAAATGACATAACACCACCTCAAAAGATAAGATAGAACGAATTGGACTTCGTATTACAAGATGAAGAAAACTTGAGCTCCTCTGAAAAAAATTCTCGATGAACACTTCGAGAAGGAATTAAATCCTTGATGAACCATCATGTAGAACCTCCATGAAGAACTCCGTTAAACAAAAGAATGATCAAACGGGAAGAAAGGGTAGTTGAAAACACAAGGTGAATCCTTGTACCGATTTAAATGAATCTCTGTGGTGAAATAATTGAAAAAGGTTTGAACTCCGGGAAAAAGATAAGATGAAACAATTGAAACCGAGAATTTGATGAGCCTTCGGAATAAGGAATTGAATATACTCGATGAAACAAGAATAAGAATTACATTATGCTTATCCTTCACCAATTAAATTGATGACAATCAACGGATTTGACATATTACTTATTCTCGTAGAAAATATTAAGAGAGATATAACATAAACTTGAGAAGGTCTTCAACGAACCACCGGTAGAATTGAAATAATGAACAAATTGATGAGGAAGAGAAGTCTTGAACGAACCACCGTAAGAATCAAAATGAACGAAGAAAAGATAAAGAAACACCGGAAAGAATTAGCAAATGAACGAAGAAGCTTGAGGGGATTTAGATACATCAGAACGAAGAGATCAAGAACTGATTAGAGGATATTTGATTGATGCACCGGCAAGATAGAAGAATGATAACTGACAGCTGAGAATGAATAAACCTGAATTGAAGGACTCCGGATAACAAACTGAGAAGACTCTTGAATTACTCCGGATAGGGGAAAAGAATTATCATGATCAAAACCATTACGAGAGGATGGCAACAAGCTAGAATGACGAATCTTTGAGAGAATGGAGTAAGATATGGAGGAAAAATCTTCTTCGGTCTTCAAATACAGAGAAAGACGACGAGAAACACCACCAAGAATTATTTAGGCACTCCGTAAGAATCAAAATGAAGAGGTTGAGCCAACGATGAAAAGAATTTGAAAGATCTTGGAGAAATACATTTGACTGATGATAATTCATTCTTACGTCAAACTTTGACAAGAAATTTGAGGATATCTCCAGGAAATAAGAAGAGTCAGGTAAGATCCTGGGAATAGACCTGTGGGTTAGGGCCCACTAAAAAGAAAACACCATTGAAATGATTTAAAAGAGAGGTTGCACTGGTTGAATTAAAAGGCTTGAATGAGATAACAACCTCGAAAGATCTTGAACGAATGCAGAGTGGAAAACATGAATCTTCGAGATATCTTGAGCACTCTGGAACAATAGAATAGCGAGCGGTGAAAGATTATGAGGTGCACCGGCATGAGAAGGTATTGCAACGAGGAAAGGATATAATTGGCAAAGCTTGAATTGAATTCATCGGATAAAAGAGAACGAAGAATGATGAACTAGAAGCTCCGTTAGCATCTTCCTGAGAATCACCGGATAAGAACATTGACGGAAAAGAATGGAGAGACTTCATATGAATAAAAGGATACTTGATTAAGAAATCCGGGTCCTTGAAGAAAAACAAAGGGAGGGAGGGTGGGAAAACAAAGGCACCTTGGGAAGGATGAAACAAACACCATTGAGAAGAACTGATACTTGATCAAGCGGATGTAGAAAACGAACGGATCCACTTGAAGAGAAGCACACCGGTGAAAAAAGGATAAACACGACAAACTCGATGATCAAGAAGGATTGCTATTCACATAGGAACATGAGAACACCACTTGGAAAAGGTATGGAATCAACATTTGACTTCGAAGCAACTTGAATACCATAATTCGAAGCAAAACAAAAGATTGGCTTGCAGAATAAGCCAGAACAAACATATGATAGAGATTTCATCCGAAGTTTTCGTGGTGGGGCCTACACGGGCTCGATCGTACAGCACCATCATGTACAAGGCAGTGCACATGACATACGAAGCATCCCCGAGTCGGCGTAGCCAAGGACTCTTTAAGACACAACGAGACCACTGTAAAACCGACCGTGAATAGGTGGACCACTAGACGTCGAACCCCAATTTCATATCATACATCTGTCAGAAAGATATCCTAAGAGCTACTTGAATTCCCACCTATGAAACTCCCGAACCTTTCCGGTTATGCAATCAGGTGTTGGGGATATAGGGGAAGCATAATATCTCACCCAAAACTAGCAAATCCTACATCTAGCTGTATCCATCCTTCAACACATAACCCAGAAAAACTTCGGAAACCATCTACCTCAACCTTCGAAAAGCATCCGTTATACAAGTTATGGCGATACTCCCGAACTCCCGCCCCAGTACTGGGTGGCGTCGAGGTTATCTCACCAACAACTGCATAAAAGAGATTTTCGATGTCGGCGAAACTAATCTCAGGTATTCCAGAACTGCAACGATAAAATTGTGACGACAACACCTCGGAGCTCAACTCCCTAGGACACTGCCACAACCCCTAAAGACAGGAGGCACCAAGAACAATGTTCTCGTCACAAAACCATCGGAACGATTCCAAGATACCCGCGTGATCCTAAAATTTTTTTAGTGAAATTTGAGAAGAGAAAAGTCAAAACTCTACGTCAGGATGCCTTACCAGAGCGATGAGGAGACTGGGGAGTAAAAAGAATTCCTAAACTCTCCGATATATAATTCCTAAATGACTCAAAACATTTTTCTAGACTCAACAACGACTGCTAAAAACGATCAATCAGTGGGGGCTCCTAAGGTCAGGGAAGGCTCTGATTACCAACTTGTAACGCCCTCGATGCGGCTATAGCTCCCACGTGTCGAGGCACGACTTAGAGACATAATCGCATTGAAAGCAATGTCGCAAGTTAGGCAATCTTCACAACATCCCATGTAATATAAATAATAAAAGGGGAGATACATAGTTTGCTTACACTCGCCACGTCAATCAAGTACATAAATAGCATTACAACATTCAAACACTCATGGCTCGACTACGGTGCCAAAATAAAAGAACAACCCAACATGCGACACGGTCCCGATCACCCCAACTGGGCACCACTACTGATCATCAGGGAAAGACACGTAGTATCGTTGAGAATCCTCATCGAACTCCCACTTGAGCTCAAGCGCGTCATCTGGAGCGGAATCATCAGGCCCTGCATCTAGTTTGGAAGTAATCTGTGAGCCACAGGGACTCAGCAATCTCGCACCCTCGCGGTCAAGACTATTTAAGCTTATGGGTAAGGTAAAAATATGAGGTGGAGCTGCAGCAAGCGACTAGCATATATGGTGGCTAACATATGCAAATGAGAGCGAGAAGAGAAGGCAAAGCACGTTCGAGAAAGTATGATCAAGAAGTGATCCTAAAACAACCTACGTCAAGCATAACTCCAGCACCGTGTTCACTTCCCGGACTCCACCGGAAAGAGACCATCACGGTTACACACGTGGTTGATGCATTTTAATTTAAGGTCAACTTCAGGTTTTCTACAATTGACGTTAACAAATTCCCATCCGTCCATAAACGCGGGCACGACTTTCGAAAGTTCAAATCCCTGCAGGGGTGTCCCAACTTAGCCCATCACAAGCTCTCACGGTCAACGAAGGATATTCCTTCTAGCGGGAAGACCCGACCAGACTCGGAATCCCAGTTACAAGACATTTCAACAATGGTAAAACTAAACCAGCAACACCACCCGAATGTGCCGACAAATCCCGATAGGAGCTGCACATTTCTCGTTATCAGGG
The DNA here is from genome assembly GCF_018294505.1 of Triticum aestivum. Taxonomy (NCBI): domain Eukaryota; kingdom Viridiplantae; phylum Streptophyta; class Magnoliopsida; order Poales; family Poaceae; genus Triticum; species Triticum aestivum. Next base: position 502,438,176 of record NC_057797.1, read on the forward strand.
CACACTCAGATGAGCGCTCCATACAACTAAAACCAAACCTCGAGTTTCCCCGAGGGGGCGCTGCACAGGACTCTAGTTTGGACCAACACTCAGAGGAGCACTGGCCCAGGGGGGGGGGGTAAAATAATGATGACCTTCAGGAGTGCGACTCCCAAGGGAAAAGAAAAGGCTAGGTGGCAAATGGTAAAACCAATGTTGGGCATTGCTGGAGGAGTTTTACTCAAGGCGAACTGTCAAGGGGTTCCCATAATAGCCCAACCGCGTAAGGAACGGAAAATCCGGGAACATAACACCGATATGACGGAAACTAGGGCGGCAAGAGTGGAACAAAACACCAGGCATAAGGCCGAGCCTTCCACCCTTTACCAAGTATATAGATGCATTAATTAAATAAGATATATTATGATATCCCAACAAGTAAAACATGTTCCAACAAGGAACAACATCTCCATGTTCCAACAAGGAACAAACTTCAATCTTCACCTGCAACAAACAACGCTATAAGAGGGGCTGAGCAAAGCGGTAACATAGCCAATAAACGGTTTGCTAGGACAAGGTGGGTTAGAGGCTTGGTTCAACAATATGGGAGGCATATAAGCAAGTGGTAGGTATCGCAGCATAGGCATAGCAAAAGAGCGAGCATCTAGCAAAGCAAAGATAGAAGTGATTTCGAGGGTATGATCATCTTGCCTGAAATCCCGCAAGGAAGAAGAACGAGTCCATGAAGAAGACAAATGGACATAGTCGAACGGGTCCTCACAAATGCGACGTTACCGGAACCAACCCGAAGAAGCAAACACCGGAAAGAAGCACACAACATAGTAAACAACCAACACATGAACAAGGTATGATATGCGGGATGCGGTATGCGATGCATATGCATGATTTGACAAGGAATGATTGAACCTGGCATCAACTTGGAAATCCAAGTGTGCCACTGGAAAGGTGAGGTGAAATCGCTTGAAAACGATATAAAGATCACCGGAATCGGAGTTACGGTTTGGAAATGGCAAGCAATTCAAATATGGCACCGGTCTGCGATATACAGCAAGTAGCCATCTAAATGCAACAAGATGAACATGCTACAGCACTCAAACATGACAACAAAATACCTGGCAGGGATCCACTCAAGATGCTTAACAAAAGATGAACACTGAGCTACGGCCAATTCAACCATTAACAGGTTCAAACAAGCATGGCAAAAGTGCATTTGGTAAACAGATTTCAGACTTAGTGAAATTAACACTTGTCTGGAATTTCAGATCAGATAGCACTCTTTGGAGCAAGAAAACAATATGCTACAGGATCTGAACATGGCAAAGTAAAGCATGGCATGGAGCTACTCAAAGAGGTTAACAAAATTCCCTTAGTGACCTTGAGCCAAAAGGGATCAGAAAATACATTTGCAAGCATATGAACATGGCAAAAATATAATCAGATCACAGACTTAGTGAAAACTGGAGCATGCTGAAACAGATATCAAGTAGGCATGTTTACGAGCTCGATGCACTCACTACAGAGCATGTCATGACAATCTAAGCATACACCCATCAAGAATACACAAAATACAAGCTACACATGGCAAGAACAATAACATAGCATGCACGGATCAACTACAACATCCTCGGCAAAATCGCTAACAAGTAGACAATCTGCCCAGATTCACGAAATGACAAAAGTAGAGCTCGATTAACTCAAGCTAGGTTGCTCCATAATTGCAAACAAAGACATGGATGGATAGAGCGCTACAAGATTAACAAAACATCCTTACTGATCATCCTCAAAAGAGGCACGGATCACTAGGAAACAACATGAACATATGGCATATTGAGATGAAAAGATCAAGGACTTAGTGGAAATGCTAAGTCCCTGAAATCAGCATTAACGAATGCTCCACTTTGCAAGCTTGTGCTAGTCACCACACACATCACAAAAATACATGGGTTGCACCACTGGATAGATGGCAAAACATATAACAAAACTCATGCACAGCTCAGGGGCATATCATGCACACAATAATCATGGCAAAAATGACAAATATCTAATTGGAGCAGCAGATCTGACAATTATCTCAAATAGAACTCTTCTAACAGAATTTCGGGCATCCAGATGAACTCAAATGAAAATGATGCAATGGGATGAAATGATGTGCTCTCTGAGACGAACATTTTGATATGCTGTATGCGCAAAATGGAGCTACGGATGCAAAGTTATGGCATGATGAATTTTGCGAAATAACTAGGGTTAGGGAGGCAAAAGTCAACCGTCTTCCAGAGATGGATCCGGTGCGGGTGGCACACGTCATGATGTTGGTCGGCCGGAGTTCGTCGGGGGTGCGCTGGAGTTTGAGGGAGAGGGGTGGCCGAAAGGCGAGGTGGTGGTGTGGCCATGCGACGGAGGAGGTCGGCGAGGACGGGGCGGCGGCGACCCAGGTGGCGGAGCGGGGCGGCCGCCGGTGCCGGTTAACGCTGACGGCGGCGGGGCGAGGTCCGGCGACCGGAGCAGGCGAAGATGGCGGCGGGGCGATGGCGCGGTCGGCGCGCGCGGTGAGGAGGCGGCGGCCCGGCTGGCGACGGCGAGGGCCCACCCTGGGCCGAACGGGCCTCAGCGGCGGCGGCGGCTACTGTGCCACATGGCGTAGCGCTATTGGCGCAGAGGTGGCGGCGCGCAGGTCGGACGTGTCCGCCCGTTCGGATCTCGTCCGGCGGCGCGAGGGGAGGGGAAAAATTAGGGTTTGCCCATGAATTCCGGAGGGGGAGGTGTTTATATAGGTAGAGGGAGTTAGGAGAGTCCAAATGAGGTGCGGTTTTCGGCCACGCGATCGTGATCGAACGACCAAGATGATGGAGGAGGTTTAGGTGGGTTTTGGGCCAAAATGCAGGGGTGTTGGGCTGCAACACACACGAGGCCGTTTCGGTCCCTCGGTTAACCGTTGGAGTATCAAACGAAGTCCAAATGGTACGAAACTTGACAGACGGTCTACCGGTAGTAAACCAAGGCCGCTTGACAAGTCTCGGTCCAATCCGGAAATGTTTAATCCCCACACATGAAAGAAAGGTAGAAATGACCACCGGAGGAGAACGGAGCACCGGAATGCAAAACGGGCAACGGGAAAAATGCTCGGATGCATGAGACGAACATGTATGCAAATGAAATGCACATGATGACATGATATGCAATGCAATACACGCAAGCAATGACAAGGCAACAACAGCGAATAACTGGACGACCCTGGCACATCGGTCTCGGGGCGTTACATATGGTCAAGGCATGATGCTATATTTTATTGTATGAGATGACCATGTTTTCTAACGGAGTTATCGGCAATTGGCAGGAGCCATATGGTTGTCACTTTATTGTATGAAATGCAATCGCCATGTAATTGCTTTACTTTATCACTAAGCGGTAGCGATAGTCGTAGAAGCAATAGTTGGCGAAACGACAACGATGCTACGATGGAGATCAAGGTGTCGCGGCGGTGACGATAGTTATCATGATGGTGCTTTGGAGATGGAGATCACGGGCACAAGATGATGATGGCCATATCATATCACTTATATTGATTGCATGTGATTTTTATCCTTTATGCATCTTATTCTGATTTGATTGACGGTAGCATTATAAGATGATCTCTCACTAAAAAAAATTCAAGGTACAAGTGTTCTCCCTGAGTATGCACCGTTGCAAAAGATCGTCGTGCCGTGACACCACGTGATGATCGGGTGTGATAAGCTCAACGTTCTTATACAACTGGTGCAAGCTAGTTTTTGCACACGCAGAATACTCGGGTTGAACTTGACGAGCCTAGCATTTGTAGATATGGCCTCGAAACACTGAGACCGAAAGGTCGAGCATGAATCATATAGTAGATATGATCAACATAGTGATGTTCACCATTGAAAACTACTCCATATCACTTGATGATCGGTTATGGTTTAGTTGATTTGGATCATGTGATCACTTAGATGATTAGAGGGATGTCTATCTAAGTGGGAGTTCTTAAAGTAATTTGATTAACTGAACTTAAATTTATCATGAACTTAGTACTTGATAGTATTTTGCTTGTCTATGTTGTTGTAGATAGATGGCCCGTGTTGTTGTTCCGTTCAATTTTAATGCGTTCCTTGAGAAAGCAAAGTTGAACGTTGATGGTAGCAATTACACGGACTGGGTCCATAACTTGAGGATTATCCTCATTGCTGCACAGAAGAATTACGTCCTGGAAGCACTGCTGGGTGCCAGGCCTGCTGCAGATGCTGCTGATGGCGTTAAGAACGTGTGGCAGCGCAAAGCTGATGACTACTCGATAGTTCAGTGTGCCATGCTTTATGGCTTAGAACCGGGACTTCAACGACATTTTGAACATCATGGAGCATATGAGATGTTCCAGGAGTTGAAGTTAATATTTCAAGCCAATGCCCGGATTGAGAGATATGAAGTCTCCAATAAGTTCTATAGCTGCAAGATGGAGGAGAACAGTTCTGTCAGTGAGCATATACTCAAAATGTCTGGGTATAATAATCACTTGATTCAATTGGAAGTTAATCTTCCAGATGATTGCGTCATTGACAGAATTCTCCAATCACTGCCACCAAGCTACAAGAGCTTCGTGATGAACTATAATATGCAAGGGATGAATAAGACTATTCCCGAGCTCTTCGCAATGCTGAAAGCTGCGGAGGTAGAAATCAAGAAGGAGCATCAAGTGTTGATGGTCAACAAGACCACTAGTTTCAAGAAAAAGGGCAAAGGAAAGAAGAAGGGAAACTTCAAAAAGAACAGCAAGCAAGTTGCTACTCAAGAGAAGAAACCCAAACCTGGACCTAAGCCTGAAACTGAGTGCTTCTACTGCAAGCAGACTGGTCACTGGAAGCGGAACTGCCCCAAGTATTTGGCGGATAAGAAGGATGGCAAGGTGAACAAAGGTATATGTGATATACATGTTATTGATGTGTACCTTACTAATGCTCGCAGTAGCACCTGGGTATTTGATACTGGTTCTGTTGCTAATATTTGCAACTTGAAACAGGGACTACGGATTAAGCGAAGATTAACTAAGGACGAGGTGACGATGCGCGTGGGAAACGGTTCCAAAGTCGATGTGATCGCCGTCGGCACGCTACCTCTACATCTACCTTCGGGATTAATATTAGACCTAAATAATTGTTATTTGGTGCCAGCGTTAAGCATGAACATTATATCTGGATCTTGTTTGATGCGAGACGGTTATTCATTTAAATCTGAGAATAATGGTTGTTCTATTTATATGAGTAATATCTTTTATGGTCATGCACCCTTAAAGAGTGGTCTATTTTTATTGAATCTCGATAGTAGTGACACACATATTCATAGTGTTGAAGCCAAAAGATGCAGAGTTGATAATTATAGTGCAACTTATTTGTGGCACTGCCGTTTAGGTCATATCGGTGTAAAGCGCATGAAGAAACTCCATACTGATGGACTTTTGGAACCACTTGATTATGAATCACTTGGTACTTGCGAACCGTGCCTCATGGGCAAGATGACTAAAACACCGTTCTCCGGTACTATGGAGAGAGCAACAGATTTGTTGGAAATCATACATACAGATGTATGTGGTCCGATGAATATTGAGGCTCGTGGCGGATATCGTTATTTTCTCACCTTCACAGATGACTTAAGAAGATATGGGTATATCTACTTAATGAAACACAAGTCTGAAACATTTGAAAAGTTCTACAGCTGCAAGATGGAGGAGAATAGTTCGGTCAGTGAACATATGCTCAGAATGTCTGGGTACCATAACCACTTGACTCAATTGGGAGTTAATCTTCCTGTTGATAGTGTCATTGATAGAGTTCTTCAATCGCTGCCACCAAGCTACAAGAGCTTCGTGATGAACTATAATATGCAAGGGATGGATAAGACAATTCCCGAGCTCTTCGCAATGCTAAAGGTTGCGGAGGTAGAAATCAAGAAGGAGCATCAAGTGTTGATGGTCAATAAGACCACCAGTTTCAAGAAAAAGGGTAAAGGGAAGAAGAAGGGAAACTTCAAAAAGAACGGCAAACAAGTTGCTGCTCAGGAGAAGAAACCCAAGTCCGGACCTAATCCTGAGACTGAGTGCTTCTACTGCAAACAGACTGGTCACTGGAAACGGAACTGCCCCAAGTATTTGGCGGATAAGAAGGATGGCAAGGTGAACAAAGGTATATGTGATATACATGTTATTGATGTGTACCTTACTAGAGCTCACAGTAGCACCTGGGTATTTGATACTGGTTCTTTTGCTAATATTTGCAACTCGATACATGGTCTAAGGATTGAGCGAAGATTGGTAAGGACGAGGTGACGATGCACGTGGGAAATGGTTCCAAAGTCGATGTGATCGTCGTCAGCACGCTACCACTACATCTACCTTCCGGATTAATTTTAGACCTGAATAATTGTTATTTGGTGCCAGCGTTAAGCATGAGCATTATATCTGGATCTTGTTTGATGTGAAACGGTTATTCATTTAAATCTGAGAATAATGGTTGTTCTATTTATATGAGTAATATCTTTTATGGTTATGCACCCTTGAAGAGTGGTCTATTTGTGTTGAATCTCGATAGTAGTTATACACATATTCATAATGTTGAAACCAGAAGATGCAGAGTTGATAATGATAGTGCAACTTATTTGTGGCACTACCGTTTAGGTCATATTGGTGTAAAGCGCATGAAGAAACTCCATTTTGATGGACTTTTGGAATCACTTGATTATGAATCACTTGGTACTTGCGAACCATGCCTCATGGGCAAGATGACTAAAACGCGGTTCTTCGAAACTATGGAGCGAGCAACAGATTTGTTGGAGATCATACATATTGATGTATGTGGTCCGATGAATATTGAGGCTCGCGGCGGGTATCATTATTTTCTCACCTTCACAGATGATTTGAGCAGATATGGGTATATCTACTTAATGAAACATAAGTCTGAAACTTTTGAAAAGTTCAAAGAATTTCAGAGTGAAGTGGAAAATCATTGTAACAAGAAAATCAAGTTTCTGCGATCTGATCGTGGAGGTGAATATTTGAGTTATGAGTTTGGTCTACATTTGAAACTATGCGGAATAGTTTTGCAAGTCACGCCATCTGGAACACCACAACGTAATGGTGTGTCTGAACGTCGTAATCGTACTTTACTAGATATGGTGCGATCTATGATGTCTCTTACTGATTTACCACTATTGTTTTGGGGTTATGCTTTAGAGATGGCTACATTCACGTTAAATAGGGCACCATCGAAATCCGTTGAAACGACGCCTTATGAACTGTGGTTTGGCAAGAAACCAATGCTGTCGTTTCTTAATGTTTGGAGCTGCGATGCTTATGTGAAAAAGCTTCAACCTGATAAGCTCGAACCCAAATCAGAGAAATGTGTCTTCATAGGATACCCAAAAGAAACTATTGGGTACACCTTCTATCACATATCCGAAGGCAAGACATTTGTTGCTAAGAATGGATCCTTTCTAGAGAAGGAGTTTCTCTCGAAAGAAGTGAGTGGGAGGAAAGTAGAACTTGATGAGGTAATTGTACCTGCTCCCTTATTGGAAAGTAGTTCATCATAGAAACCGGTTCTCGTGACACCTACACCAATTAGTGAGGAAGCTAATGATGATGATCATGAAACTTTAGATCAAGTTACTACCGAACCACGTAGGTCAACCAGAGTAAGATCTGCACCAGAGTGGTATGATAATCCTGATCTGGAAGTCATGTTACTGGACCATGATGAACCTACAAACTATGAAGAAGAGATGGTGAGTCCAGATTCCGCAAAATGGCTTGAGACCATGAAATCTGAGATGGGATCCATGTATGAGAACAAAGTGTGGACTTTGGTTGACTTTCCCGATGATTGGCAAGCCATCGAGAATAAATGGATCTTCAAGAAGAAGACTGCCATTGATGGTAATATTACTGTCTACAAAGCTCGACTTGTTGCAAAATGTTTTTGACAAGTTCAAGGGGTTGACTACGATGAGACTTTCTCACCCATAGCGATGCTTAAGTCTGTCCAAATCATGTTAGCAATTGCCGCATTTTATGATTATGAAATTTGGCAAATGGATGTCAAAACTGCATTCCTGGATGGATTTCTGGAAGAAGAGTTGTATATGATGCAACCAGAAGGTTTTGTCGATCCAAAGGGTGCTAACAAAGTGTGCAAGCTCCAGTGATCCATTTATGGACTGGTGCAAGCCTCTCGGAGTTGGAATAAACGTTTTGATAGTGTGATCAAAGCATATGGTTTTATATAGACTTTTGGAGAAGCATGTATTTACAAGAAAGTGAGTGGGAGCTTTGTAGCTTTTCAAATATTATATGTGGATGACATATTGTTGATTGGAAATGATATAGAATTTCTGGATAGCATAAAAGGATACTTGAATAAGTTTTTCAATGAAAGACCCCGGAGAAGCTGCTTATATATTGGGCATCAAGATCTATAGAGATAGATCAAAACGCTTAATTGGACTTTCACAAAGCACATACCTTGATAAAGTTTTGAAGAAGTTCAAAATGGATCAAGCAAAGAAAGGGTTCTTTCCTGTGTTACAAGGTGTGAAGTTGAGTAAGACTCAATGCCCGACCACTGCAGAAGATAGAGAGAAAATGAAAAGTGTTCCCTATGCTTCAGCCATAGGCTCTATCATGTATGCAATGCTGTGTACCAGACCTGATGTGTGCCTTCACTACAAAAAAAGACACATCCGTGACATTTTGGGCCGAATGAATTTTTTTTATGTCATACATATGACACTTCTATGACGATAATTGTGACAAAACTCGGTATCATCATAGATGTGGTGGGCTCCTACTTCTATGACAAAAAATCATGACAGAAAATGGGCTTTTTGTCCTGGGCGGGCCGGAGACGCAGCTGCATGACATTCTTTGGGCCGTCCATGACGGAAAAAACCGTGGTTGAAGCGAGGGTGAGGAAAATTTCAGTGAGTTCCCGGTTACGGTGGGTGGTCGGGGGCCGAGCGATGCGCGCTTCTCTCGTACACGTACGCGCGTGTGTGCGAGGCGTTGGCTCTAACTGAACCCGAGCGAGGCGTTGGGCTCTAACTGAACCCGAGCGATTGCACTACAGGCTACGCGTTACTGAACCCGAGCGATCGATCGATGGCTATTAACTGAACCCGATCGATCGATCGATGGCTGTTAACTAAACCCGATCGAGCGATTCCTTCGTTACTGCTGCTAACTAAAGCCGATCGATGCTGCCTCTGGATGAACAGTGAGTGTTGCAGGGGGGTTTGGATGAACAGTTCCCGATGGGGGTGGATGAACAGGACCCCGTGGTGTTGCCTCTAGATGAACAGGACCCCGATCGATCGAGTCGGTTGGGGCTGGATGAACAGGACCCCGTGGAGGGCTGGATGAACAGGACCACCCCGTGGAGGGCAGGATGAACAGTAGATGGTGGAGGGAAGGATGAACAGTAGCCCGTGGAGGGGTGGTTGAACAGGAGCCCATGGAGAGGGCTGGTTGAACAGTAGCCGGCGGAGTAGCGCGTGGTGGAGGCTGGATGAACAGGAGCCCGGGGATGAACAGTCACAGGTGGAGGCTGGAGGAGGTCGACGGTGGATGAACAATAGCTCGTGGAGGCTAGAGGGGGTCGACGGTGGAGATGAACAGTATCCCGCGGAGTCCCGTTTTGCGGTACGCCACACCCCTCCCGATGAACAGGACCCCCTTTTCGACCGTAGCACTCCAACACAAGTCCGTTTCGTCCGTTTTGTGGTACGCCACACCCGTCCCGATCAACAGGACCCCCGTTTCGACCGTAGGAGGTCCGTTTCCTCCGTTTTCTGGTACGCCAGACCCCTCCCGATGAACAGGATCCCGTTTTGAACGTGGCCGGTCGAACACAAGGCCGTTTCCTCCGTTCTGCGGTACGCCAGGCCTCGTTTCCATTGCTTGTTTCGTCCAAGCCCTCCCGATGAACACGATGCATTCTGTTGCCTCCCCATGAACACGACGCATTACGTTGCCTCCCCATGAACACGACGCATTCTGTTGCCTCCCCATGAACACGACGACGACGATGTTTCTCCGTTCCGACCCAGTCATGTACACGAGCCCTGGCCGTACGTATGCGCGAGTAGGCGTTCGAGATCCCGCCTGTATGTACACATACATGGCCGTATTTTCTTTCTTGCACCCTGGCCGCCTCTACTACAACATGTGCGCGCCTCTACATCCACCAGTATATATTTATGTATATGTTTGCGACCAGAATGACAACGCTACGTACGCTTTGACCAGGTGGGTCCCGACTGTCAGGCACTTCCTTGGGTGCGAAGATGTAGCTGGTGGGTCCCAGCAGTCAGGGGGGCGAAATACAGTGGCCCGCCCAGTGGGTCCCTGTTGTTGGCTGGAGGAATAATTATTCTGGACGTAATAAGGAGGCGCTTCCTTGCTGCGGCCATGGACCCAGCTGTCAGCCTCTCCACGTACAGTCCATGTCCGATGGAAGCTGTTCCTTGACCGCGTTGACCACGCCGCGCCGAGAGCACCAGGGCGGTGGATGACAGCGAGGCCTAGGAAGGGGACGACGTGGAGCCGGGGAAGACGCGGCAGTGGATGCCCACGCGTAGAGGAGTACGAGGGTTCACCGGTTCGCTGCGGTGTGAGGCTGCCGTTGCTGCAGAATAACAGGGGGTGTGGGTGAATAGAGGGATGGCCTGGCCAGCGGTGGGAGTAGTCGGGGGCGGTGAGGCCTCCGCCGCGTCGCAGCCGGCCACGGGAGGCAGGAGCATGAGGCATGACCGGTGCTGGTTTGGGCGGCTGGAGCAAGAAGACCAGAGGTTGAAGAAGCACTACGGCCGTTGGATGGACATCGTACGGTCACTGGAGCTAGAATCGTGCATATTGACTAAGTTGATAAAGCCCTCCGTCCTCGTCAACTTAGTAGGCCCACAAGTCAGCCTGCCACTATACTGGGTCCTAGCTAATAGGGGGAGTATTCATTTTTTGTGCGTAATAAGAAGGCACTTCCTTGCGTGCGAAGATATAGCTGGTGGGTCCGAGCTGTCAGCGACGGTAACGTTTTTTCGTGAAATATAGAGGACCTTCCGGTGGGTCCCTGATGTCAGGTGGAGGAATCATTATTTTGCGCGTAATACGGAGGCATCTCCTTGCGTGCGGCCGTGGACCCAGCTATCGGCCTCTCCACGTAAAGTCCACTTTAGATGCATGTCGATCGTTGACCATGTTGACCAGGCTGCGCCGAGAGCACCAGGGCGGTGGACGACGGTGAGGCCTAGGAAGGGAACGGCACGGAGGCAGGGAAGACTCGGCAGTTGTTTCCCACGCAGAGGGGAGTACGACTGTATGAGGGTTTACTGGTTTGTATGCCATCGCCGGAGAATAACAACAGGTGTGGGTGAGTAGAGGGGTGGCCAGGCCAGCAATGGGAGTACGGTGGGGCAGTGAGGCCTGCACGGCAGCAGAGCCGGCTGCGGGGAGGAGGGAGCAGGCAGTCCCGCCGGCGCCTGTTTGAGCAGCTGGAGCAGGAAGAGCAGAGATTGAAGAAGCACGACGGCCGTTGGATGGCCATCCAACAGTCACTGCTTGTGCGTCAACCTTTTTTTAGGAAAGCCTCAAATCTATGGAAAACAGCATACAACCCATCTGCCATTATTTCTAATAATTTACAGCCCATTTGCTAATTATTCATGGTTTTTTGGAGCCCATATTCTTTTTGTTAGCATTACAGCCCATATTGTGGCCACGGTTAAAAAATTATACAAAATTTTGCATATTTCGGTGCGGTGCGAACTGTTTTTAATCCCGAAATTTCGACTCACATTCAAACTGATTTTAAAAATAAATGTATATCAATATAAAATCCAACAAATTCTCCACGCATAAAAAATAATGTAATTTCAAATCTCGAATTGAACAAAAGATATTTGAAACTAATTGTCGGTTTTATGTGTTTTAAAAATGTACAGCCCATTTCTCATTACTGATGGGCCATTTTCTTGGCCAGCCAAATGAAAGCTCTCCTCGTCTTGAAAGATTTGCAGCCCAACAGGCCTGACAAAGCGACTTACTTGCCAAATCACAAAAAAACTGGGCTGTGGCCATGGACCCAGCTGTCAGTCTCTCCACGTACAGTACTCTTCCGATGGAATGTCGTTGACCACGTTGACCACGCCGCGCCAAGAGCACCAAGGCGGTGGACGACGGCGAGGCCTAGGATGGGGACGACACGGAGCCGGGGAAGACGCGGAAGTGGATGCCCACGCGGAGAGGAGTACGAGGGTTCACTGGTTTGGCTGCGGTGTGAGGCTGCCGTCGCTGCAGGGCCTGGCTAGCGGTGGGAGTAGTAGGGGGCGATGAGGCCTCATCGACAGCACAGCCGGCCACTGGAGGCAGGAGCAGGCGGTCTCCCCGGCGCTGGTTTGGGCGGCTGGTGCAAGAAGAGCAGCAATTGAAGAAGCAACAGGACCGTTCGATTCAAATCCAATAGTTACTGCTGCTAGAATCATTTGTTAACTAAGTTGACAAGCCCTACGTACGCGTCAACTTAGTAAGCCCACAGGTCAGCCTCCCAACCGGTGCGCCCCAGATGTTAGTGGGAGGAATCATTTTTTCGCGTAATAAGGAGGCAGTTGATTGCGTGCGGCCAGGCCAGCGGAGGGAGTAGGGTGGGCCGAGGAAGCCTGTGCGGCATCACAGCGGTCCACAAGAGGAGGGAGCAGGCAGTCCCGCCGGCGCTAGTTTAGGCGGCTAGAACAGGAAGATCAGAGATTGAAGAAGCATGTCGGCCGTTGGATGGACATCCAACACTTACTGCTGCTAGAATCATGTGTTCACTGACAAAGCCTTGCGTAAACAATTCAGCCTCGAAATCTGTGGTGTGTACAGCCCATTTGCTATTATTTTTATAATTTTTACTCTTTTCTAATTCATATGGAATTTATTGCAGCCCGTTTTTCATTTTTAGAATTCCTGGCCATTTTCTGGTTAGTACCAGGGTCAAAAAATTAACTAAATATGTGGGAAATTTTGAAAATTCGCAATTTTTTGCTGGGGAACGAAATATTCTTAATCCAAAAGTTAATAGCCATACTAAAAGAAATATAAAAATAAATTAGTACTATGTCATGTTAAATCCAATGAAATACGTATAAGATATCAATGAAGAACAAAAACAAAAAAAGAAACTTATATCTCATTTGCTATAATATTTTTGGAATTTTCAACCCCTTTTGATATTACTTTTAACAGACATTGACCATACTCTTAAGCCAGGTCGGAATGCATCCCTCCTCGTCTTGAAAGATTTGCAGCCCAATAATTCGGAGAAAACAAATAGGCCTAGCTTGGGTATTCTTCAAAAAGAAATACTGGGCTACCTATTTTCCCAAAGAACTGGTGCATGAGCATTTAGCTTTATTTATTTACTTATTTATGTTTAGGGGACCATGAGCATGTATCTGGGCCGGATTCATGTGAGAGCCTCCCTTCCAGTTAATTATGGGCTTCTCTATTGGGCCTTTATCAGTGGGTTGCATGTTATCAACAAGTGGAAAATGTATTCCGAGTTTCAAAAAAAAATGTGTTCCGTATGATAAATAGTATGCGCTACATACGGTACGGGGCACTAAAGGATCGAACCGTGCAATGACTTCCAAAACATTATGTTTGTCGTTCTAACAACACATTTATTCAACCAACGGACGAAATATACTACTATTGTACATTGAAAATAGCAGCAGCAGCAACTAGGGCTAGGGGTGCAACAAAAGCAGTAAGCAGGCCAGAAGAGTGAAGACGCAGCTCTCTCTTCCAAACCAATCATCAGCCATCATTACAAAAGGGCTACCAAAAAAGTACAAGTGTATGCATCAAACTAAATAAAGATCCTACTACACCAAGTGTACGCATCTAACTAACTGGCTCAGTTAGATGTTACTATTTTTTTCAAAACGGAGGCAAAAGAATTGCCTCGTCGATTAATTAAGAAGAAGAGAATTGCCTGGTTAATCTATGAAAAACTGGGCTAAAACCGAAGACGTTGCTATTTATTAAGCTGCAATGGAGTCGCATATGGAGAGGAGTGGGAAACTTCACTGGTTCGGGTGCGCGGCAGCACAGCCGCGATGCTGCCCACGGGAGACAGGAGGAAGAACAGAGGTTGAAGAAGGAGCATGGCTGTTGGATTAACATCCAACGGTCCATCTGCTAGAATCATTTGTTGATTAAGTTGACAAAGTTGTGCGTACACGTCCGCTTAGTAGGCCCATAAGTCAGTCACCAAATCTGACGGGTCCCAGCTGTCAACGGGATGAATAATTTTTTCGCAAAACAAGGAGGCACTTCCTTCCATGCGAAGATACAGCCGGTGGGTCCCAGCTGTCAGGTGGAGGAAACATTTTTTTTCAGCTTAGTAAGGAGGAACTTTACTTGCGTGCGACCATGGACCTCGTGGGTCCCAGCCGTTAGGCTATCCACGTAAAGTCCTCTTCCGATGACTCCCGTTTGTTGACCACGCCGCACCGAACGCAATGAGGCGGTGGACAACAGCGAGGCCCCGGACGGGAACGACTTGGAGATGGGAAAACGCGGCAGTGGAGTCGCAGATTGAGAGGAGGAGAATGGTTATAACTGGTTCTGTTGTGGCGTGGGGCTGTTGTCTATGGAGAATAACAGGAGGTGTCAAGGGGTGGAGGGATAGCCTGGCGGGCGGTGGGGTAGCGCTTTGCAGCGATGCGTGCTAAGCTAAGTCGCTAGCCGCCGGAGGCCGGACCAGGCGGTCCCGGCGATGCTGGAGGAAGAAGACGAGAGATTGAAGGTGCATGTCGCCTGTTGGATATAAATCCAATGGCTGTGGATGACACAATCATTTGTTGACCAAGTTGACAATGCCCTGCGTAGGCTTCGACCTATTGCCCCACATGTCAGCCTGCAAAAATGTGGCATATATTTAACCCATGTTTTCTAGAATGTACAGTCCATTTGCTGGGCTGGGTGAATAAATAATTTCGCGTCAATCAGGCCCATTTATATTTTCTAAGAAATCCCAGCCCATTTGCACTTCCTTGAAATGCATGTATTAGGTGGGCTCGTTATATATACTCCGTCCGTCCGGAAATAGTTGTCATCAAAATGGATAAAAGGGATGTATCTAGATGTATTTTAGTTTTAGATTCATCCTTTTTTGTCCATTTTGATGACAAGTATTTTCTAACGGAGGGAGTATAATGTTATGTTAGAAGGAGCAATTAATATCAAAGAATAAACCAGAGAGGCACATTTCTTATATATGTAATTAAGAAATTAGCGAGTTATTGCTCAAAATAAAAATGAGCGCGTTATTATTAAATTGGTCCTTAAAATCTTCGCAAGCTTTTGTACGCAATCACCAGGATTTTCCTTGCCTGTGAGTCAAAAACAACCAGGATTTTCCTTGCCAACTTCCGTTAAACATTTACTTTTATAAGTTGGGATGTTTTTATAATGTATATATAAGTCTCTATAAAATATACGATAATAGTAATAATATAAATATATATAATGTGGTTAGAAGGGAAAACATAAATTAGACACATCATTAATTTTATAAGAGACCTGCGTTTTATACCCCACAGTAGGCATACTAACAAGTTCACGCACAAATACAACAGAAAAGGTAAACATTCATATCAAACTCAGGTTCACAAGACACGTTCATATCCATAGCCAACATTCACAATCAACAACTCAAAAGATTCATATATACACAAGCTCAGCATATCTATGCATCCAAATGATCGATAGATCACACGACAATATTCATACATAATTTACAAAAAGATTCAGATATACACATGTTCAGTATGTTTATGCATCCAAATGATTGAGATCACAACCAATATGATCCATGGACGAACTTTAATTACCTAGGGTACAGACTGGTAAATGGTGTTTAATCGGAGGTACTTCTTGCTAAAATTAGTTCTTGTACGAGTAAACTTTCGAGTACATAAGAGGCAGCGCAGACAATCTGAACTTTGCTTGTAGGTTTATCCTCAAATAGTGGCCTCGTGCCGAGGGAGGTTTGAGCAACTTGGCCACTACTTTCATCCAACCAGTTTACTGGGTCATCTTGGTCCTGTATCTCGCCAAAATTCTACATTGAAGACGAGAAAGGAGGCGGTTGAGAAAATGAACCACCCAAATTTTTTGTGCAGTTCAACTAAAATGGAGCATCCTTGGCATGCAGACTGATTAAGTGCCAGATGAATATACGCGTCAACCAACTTGTCCGGAATCTTTAGACTCCATGCCATATAGTTTGCTACCATATGTGCCGATAACCAAAAGGCACAAGATGGGACCAAAGACTGGACTGCGTTTTTCTGGGCTATGCACCAAGCAATATTTCTGGCGTTCACTCTCCTAACACTTGGAGCTTGACAATTGGTTGATGCCGGTTGATACTCGAATGAATATAGGCACTTCTTGTCAACATCGATGCTTGTCTGAGTGAACTTTGGAGTACATAGCAGCAGCATAAGTACCTGTCCATCTGATCATTTTGTGCAGTTTGTCGGTGTACAAAAAGAGGGGTACACTTTTTGTACCCCTATAACTATGCACGGGCAATCTGAGCCACGGGCACCACCACACCAAGCAAGGCAAGGGAGGTGAGCCAGGGTAAGACCGAAGGTCAAGAGAACTAGAACAACGCCAAGGCCAAGACCACGAAGAGCAAAGGGGACGAAGCGGACTCCCCCGGCAAGATCCTTGCCGGGAGATAGTTCTAGCAGCCCCGGCAAGACCCTTGCCGTGGCGACTCGTCCTGCCCCTACGGAGCAAATCACCCTTGAGTCCACTGCCCCCAAGGGGCAAGGATTCGGGGGACATCCCCGTGGCGGCATGCAGATCTTTGTGAAGACATTCAAGATGCGATACGCACTAAGGAGACGACAACCCTTGGCGGGATCCCAGCCGAGGAAGACCACAAGGCCCCCGGCAAGCGCCTTGTCGGGGGTGACAGCAGGCGCCCCGGCAAGGCCCTTACCGAGGACACCCGTAGGGCCACCATCAGGCCCACACCGACTAAACCTCCACCACCGCATGCATGCAGCTGCCGACCCAATCAGCTAAGCAGGCACCTGCGTGGAGGCATGCAGGTCTTCGTGAAGACCCACCACTACGCCACCTCAGCTGCCTGCCTACCTATGTGGCATCGCAGGTGTTGCTGGCCGGGGCGCGTGTCGACACAAGAAGGAGCGGCGACGGACGAGACAAGTTTCTCCGCCGTCCCCGATAAAGCAAGGACACCTAAGCAAGACGCATTAAATGCGCCTTCTCATGTAATGCGAGGGATAACCTCGCATCACTGTACCCTTTCCACCTCCTGTGTGCCACTGTGGCAACCCCTTTTTCTATAAAAGGAGGCCCGAGGCGACTAGAGGGGGGATTCGGCTTTTTGGAGCTCCTCACGCCCCATAGCCAGCTCAAGAACACAGATATACGATCCACCAAAGTAGGAGTAGGGTTTTACGCATCCTCGCGGCACGAACCTGGATAAACGAACCGTGTGCTACCTGTTAGATCCGCTCTTCTCACGACCCCACGCCCCTCTAACCACAGTAGGGATTCTTGTGATTGCATAGGTGTCGTTCGCGCCGACATCTCTGGCCCGCCAGGTAGGGGGCTGGTTCAGTTGTGATAATCGGCTTTAGAAATTAGTTCGGAGCTTCTTCATCATCATGGCGCCCAAGAAGAAGACGACGGTGGCGGTTGGCCAGTCGGAAGCCGGACAGCCCGTCCCGACGCGGGTGAGCAGCGGACCGGTCGCAGAAAGGACCTGGGGCGCTGCTCACGAACACCAACACCATCCCAGCAGCCGGAGTTTGGGAGGCGGTGATGTTTGTGCGCCTGGTAACGGGCCACACGTCGCCAAATCCAAAGGCGGAGCCAGGCCCTTCGCGGGTGGAGCGGGGCCTTCCAAGGTCATCGCCGCCCCACCCGAAGGCGATGCAAGGACCTCCAAGACTCCCACGCCAGCGCCAACAGCGCGCTCCTCCCAGGCAACGTGCGATGAATGGCGTAATCATGCCGAAGATCCCGGGCGTCGCCGCGGGAAGAGCCCCGAGTGCCACTCCCAGGACGTAGAAGACCTGCCCACTCGCCGAGGCGCTGGTGAAAACAGCATGCGACCGTGGGGTCGTGATAGAGCTCCTTCTGACATGGTCAGAAGTCGAAGCGTGTCGCGATCCATGCAGGTTTCGCCGCCACCGACGCCGGCAGAGGCCCTGGCGCGCGCGCAGTTGCTCCTCGACTTTCCTCCCACTATGGGGAAACTCGACGAATGGAGAGCCACTATCCGAAGCCTTGTTGCGGTTGCCAACAAAGACGAACCAAGTCTGGTGGGGCCCCCGGGTCGACGCTCCGATGGAGTCCCGCGGACCAGTGGCGGAAAAGCCAGCGGCGCCGCGACCATGGTGCATTCACCTCTCCCCCATCCGGTACCGCGGGCGACGCCATCTCCATAGCATCGTCTGACCCGCGGACCCACTGTGACCAGCGCCAAGTTCTTCGGGAACGAGCCCATGAAGATGCTCGAACCACTATCAAGCGCTAGCGCGGAGCGCGCCACCAGTCACACAGGCGAGCAGGGCCTGCTGTGACCCACCCGGCCCCGGAGAGCCCTGGAGGCCTACCTTACGAGGTAGGCTGTCCGGCTTTTACCCGTGAGCTGCGGCAGTTCCAGTGGCCCACTCACTGCACCTTCAAACCTGACGTTGGCGAAAAGTACAACGGCAAGACTCACCCGTCTGAGTTCCTCAACATCTACACCATCGCGATGCAAGCCGCCGGAGCCCGCGACGATAAGGTACTTGCGAATTACTTTCCATTGGCTCTTAAACCCAACGCCATGTCGTGGTTGATGCACTTGCCGGTAGACTCTATTTACTCCTGGTCGGATTTGAGCCATGAGTTTGTGGGCGCCTTTACTGGAGGTCACCAAGCCCATGGCCAAGCAAGCGACCTGCATGTCATTCCCCAGAAGGGAGGTGAGAGTCTGCGCAAGTATATACAGAGGTTCAGCCGGGTACAATACAATATCCCTGATGTTCACCCTGCCGCCATCATCAGCGCGTTCCATCAGAACATCCGTAACCGTAAGATGCGCGAAGAACTGGCAATGAACAAGGTGCAGGAAGCGCAAAGGTAAAGCTGTGCTTGCCGTCGAGGGATCTGACGACGCCAGCTCCGCCAAGAAAACCAAGGCAGATGACCCTGGCAAGGAAATTGCCGGATGTGTCGCCTGCCGAGAAGCTAGGAAACTCCGACAAGCCATACTGCAAGATCCATCGCACCAAAGGCCATGATCTCCAGAACTGCCGACAGGTTGAGCTCCACGCTGAGAAGCAGAGGGCTAAATATGAGAGGTGGGACAAGGAGAAAGGCCAGGACGGTGCTGAGGGGTCCGGCAAGAAGCGTAACGGCCAGGCGAGCCGTTGTGGCAAAGATAAATAGCAGGAGAGGCCCGCCCGGGGCCGTGACAAAAAGCTAGAAGACGATGATCACGAAGAGGGCGATGAGTCTGGTGACCAAGAATTTCAGAAAGCTACAGAGGCCATCTGCGTCGATGGCGGCGCCTCGCTGCATACCTCTCACCGCCAGCTTAAACAGTGGGCGTGTGAGATTACAGCGGCGGAACCGTCGTTTGATGCCCAAAGGCCGCTGAAGTGGTCCAGCACACCTATCATTTTTGACACTAAGGATCACCCTGATCGCACTACTGCAGTCGGGTGCTTGCCATTGTTGGTTTCACCAACAATACGCAACCTCAAGCTGACAAAGATGCTAGTCGATGGCGGGGCCGGTCTGAACTTAATCTCGCCTGCCGTGATCGAGAAATTGCAGATTCCTGATGAAGACCTCGAAGAGACGGGCACGTTTCAGGGGGTCAATCCGGGAAGAAGTCAACCAAAGGGAAAGGTCACGTTGCCCGTGACTTTTGGGAGTGATCTGAACTACAGGACAGAAAGGATTGTGTTCGACATTGCCAAGATCCCTTTGCCTTACAACGGGATCCTTGGCCGCCCAGCGCTGGCCAAGTTCATGGCGGCGTCACATTACACCTACAACACCCTGAAGATGTCGAGGCCTGTGACGATCATCACCGTCCCATCAGACAAGAAGGATGCGCTAATCTGCGCTGACCAACTCTACCAACAAGCAGTTGCAGCAGCCGCCACTGCTAAGGCGCTTGCTCCTGCCGCTGGAGCCCCGGGAAGGCGAAAGAAGAAGACCGGTGACACCTCAGGCACCCACACCGGCAAGCGCACCTCTTCGGAGTGTAGCGCTCCCGTCGAGGACATGCCAGAGAGCTCCGCCGACAGAAACAAGAAGTCCAGGGCCACACCGCCGGGAACCAAGAAGGTTTCTGTTGAGGAGGACGGCACGGGAGGAGCTTTTACCATAAGCTCCACCCTTGACAACAAATAGGAAGACGCGCTCGTCACCTTCCTGCGGGCGAATGTCGATGTGTTTGCATGGCAAGCATCTGACATCCCCGGCGTTCCTAGGGAGGTGATTGAGCACCACCTTGCTGTCTGTCCTCATGCGCGGCCCGTCAAGCAGAAGGTCAGAAAGCAAGCTTTGGAACGACAAGAGTTCATCACAGAGGAGATCCGGAAACTGGAAGCAGCGGGTTTGGTAAGAGGAGTGCTCCATCCAACGTGGTTGGCCAATCCGGTGGTAGTGCGCAAGGCAAATGGGAAGTGAAGGCTGTGTATTGATTACATAGATATTAAAAAGGCTTGTCCCAAGGACCCCTTCCCGTTGCTGCGCATCGACCAGATTGTTGACTCCATAGCTGGGTGTGATCTGTTGTCATTCCTCGATGCCTACTCCGGCTACCACCAGATCTTCATGATAAGGGAAGATGAAGAAAAAACGGCATTCATCACCCCATGTGGTACGTATTGCTTTATACGGATGCCTTTCGGGTTGAAGAGTGCTGGTTCAATGTTTGCAAGGGCGGTCCAGATTGGTTTTGAACCCCAGCTCCATAGAAATATGGAAGCTTATATGGATGATATAGTGGTCAAAACCAAGAACAGGGCAACCCTCATATCAGATTTACAAGAAACATTTGCAAACCTACGCAAGATCAATCTCAAGCTGAACCCTGAGAAGTGTGTCTTCGGCGTCCCGTCTGGCAAGCTTCTCGGGTTCTTTGTGTCACAGTGTGGGATAGAGGCCAATCCGGACAAGATCAAAGCTATAGAGAAGATTGAAGCGCCCAAGCGACTCAAGGATGTGCATCGGCTTGCTGGTTGCGTTGCCGCCATGAGCATGTTCATTTCCATGTCCGCCGAGCGCGCCCTTCCCTTTTTCAAGATTTTGAAAAAGGCAGGCCCGATGGAGTGGACGCCAGAAGCCGAAGCAGCATTGCAAGATTTGAAGAGGTACCTCTCCTCCGTGCCAATACTAGTTCACCTAGGCCACAGGAACCGTTGCTGTTGTACCTCGCGGCAACGAACCAGGTGGTCATCGCCGCACTAGTGGCGCAGAGAAAAATTGATGATGAGGTAATAGCAGCGACGGAGCCCGATGCCACCGATGCCGAGACGACGCAGCCAATTGAAGTGTCGCCGTAGAAGAAAATGATGCAGCACCCGGTCTACTTTGTTAGTTCCCTCCTGCAGGGGGCTAGATCGAGGCACTCCGGTGTGCAGAAACTGCTCTTCGGCCTTCTTATGGCCTTGAGGAAGCTGCATCACTACTTCCAGGCGCACGAAATCACTCACCTCCCTCTGCAACGGATATTGCACAATCCAGACGCAACGGGAAGGATCATAGAGTGGGCACTGGAACTGTCCAGCTTTGGCCTCAAGTTTGAGAGTACCTCGACGATTCAAAGCCGAGTCCTAGCAGAGTTCATTCCAGAATGGACCGCGGCGCCTGACGAAGAAACCCAAGAGACTGCTCTCCCCGGCAAGGAGGCAAGTTGCGACTGGATCATGTACTTTGATGGAGCTTTCTCCTTACAGGGCGCCGGGGCTGGCGTACTGCTTGTCGCGCCCACCGGAGAGCACCTCAATTACGTGATCTAGATGCACTTCCCCAGGGAGGTGTCAACAAACAATACGGCTGAGTACGAAGGGCTGCTTGCCGGTCTTAGGATCGTGGCGGACCTCGGAATCAAGAAACTTGTCATCAGAGGCGACTTGCAACTTGTCGTCAAGCAAGTCAACAAGGATTACCAGAGCCCGTTGATGAAGGCATACGTCGATGAAGTGAGAAAGCTGGAAGAGTGTTTTGACGGTATACATGCAGAATACGTTCCCCGAGCGGAGAATGATATCGCTGATTACCTGTCAAAACGCGCTGCCCTCAAGCTACCTATGGAACCAGGTACCTTTGAGCTTCGGCTAACTCAGCCATCCATTGATCCATCAACAGAACAGAACAAGAGGA
Organism: Triticum aestivum; assembly: GCF_018294505.1. Lineage (NCBI taxonomy): Eukaryota > Viridiplantae > Streptophyta > Magnoliopsida > Poales > Poaceae > Triticum > Triticum aestivum. Next base: position 502,460,650 of record NC_057797.1, read on the forward strand.
GAAAATTAGGGCCCGGCAAGTACTTTCCCGCCGAGCTCCCCGAAGCCGCCGGCAAGGATGTTGCCGGAGACACTGAGCCCGCCACAGGACGGCTAGCTCCGAAAGAGCATCAAGCTCTTGCCGTCGAGAGAGCCGCTCCTGTAGCGGAGGAAATGCCTTTAGTCCTCGCCGTCGAGCCCCATGCTCTAGCGTGGGCACAGCATACCGTCCGATTCCTCCAAACAGGGGAACTTCCTGAGGAGCAGGAAGAAGCCGAAAAAGTAGCCCGTCGCTCTACTATGTACCAGTTTGTCGATGATGTCCTGTACAGAAAGAGGCCGAACGGTGTGAAATTGAAGTGTATCCCTCAAGAGGAAGGACTAGGGCTGTTGGCGGAGATACATGGAGGCATATGTGGATCCCAGATCGGGTCAAAGGCCCTTGCCGGCAAAGCGTTTCGGCAAGGTTTCTTCTGGCCCACCGCCCTCCAGGATGCGACGACACTAGTCACCAGGTGTGAAGCGTGTCAGTTCCATTCAAAGAAGCTTCATCAGCTAGCTCAAGCCCTTCAAACCATTCCTCTCTCCTGGACTTTCTCGGTCTGGGGGCTCGACATACTGGGCCCTTTCCCCCGCGTTGTCGGGGGCTTTGAGTACTTGTACGTTGCAATCGACAAGTTCACAAAGTGGCCAGAAGTGGAAGCAGTGAGGAAGGTCACAGCACAGTCAGCCGTCAAGTTCTTCAAAGGACTGGTGTGCCGTTTTGGTGTACCCAATAGGGTTATCACCGACAACGGCATGCAGTTCACAAGCCACACCTTCATGCAATATATTCAAGACCTCGGCAGCAAGGTCTGTTTCGCTTTCGTTGCTCACCCACGAAGGAATGGTCAAGCTGAGAGGGCAAATGCTAAAGTACTGCGAGGCCTGAGGACAAAGCCTTTGACAGACTGCGCAAGAGTGGAAGGCGCTGGATTGATGAATTGCCGGCGGTTCTTTGGTCAATCAGAACGACACCAAATCGAGCCACCGGCCAGACACCCTTTGCCCTGGTATACGGGGTAGAAGCAGTTCTCCCCGCGGAACTCATATACGGGTCACCTCGAGTACTCGCTTATGACGAGCTTGAGCAAGAGCAATTGTGGCAAGATGACGCAATGCTCCTTGAGGAATATCGTCTTCGGGCGGCTGTGAGAGCAGCGCACTACCAGCAAACCTTGCGCTACTACCATAGCCGCAAGGTTCATGCCCGAAGCTTTGAGGAAGGAGACCTTGTTCTTCAGCGCGTTCAATCGGCCAAGAATTCCAACAAGTTGACGCCAAAGTGGGAAGGCCCTTATCGGGTAATACGAGTCACCAGGCCTGGCGCAATCCACCTGGAGACCGAAGATGCCGTTCCGGTGAGTAACTCCTGGAACATTGAGCATTTTCGCAAGTTTTACCCATGAGGCGCGGCTTGCCGGGCCCCCGGCAAGCCACCTTTTGTATGAGCCTTGCCGATGATGCATGTAACCCTCTGTACAAAGCCAGGCGCAGACCCTGAGCATAACTAAATGAAGCACTGGCACCCTAAGTTATAGCATGCATGCTAGGTCGAGTCTCGTCCTTGGTTAGGGTTGATAGTGCTTAGCAGCGACTAACCCCTAGCTTAGAGGTCAAGTGTGCGTCTCTTTGTCTTTCTTTTGTCTTCTTTGGTTCACATGACACACAGATATCCATGCCGAACCACTTGGGGAGAAAAAAAAGAGGAACAGACCAGCATCTAGCCCTCAGCAAGCCAGTATTGCCGGGGGCTGCAAGAGCAAAGATTCACCCACGGTGAACTAGGGTTGCCGGGGACTGCATCTTCAGATAAGTTCTTCATCCCTTATCATGCATTCCATTATGGACTGAGGTATGTGAAACCTTATTTTCCCCTAAGCTACCGTGCTCCCATAACTCTAGGCCCTAGGGCTCGTTCCTGGGGCCACGTTTGGTCATAGTCGCGGCAGCGAAAGGATGAAACAATGAGCCTGAACCCGCCTCATCCCTGCCTCCGCCGAAGGCGCGAGGAAGGTCGAGCGAAGTGGGGAGACGGCAAGGCCTGTTGCCGGGCAAGGAAATGTTTATCTTGAAGATATCAAGGATTTACTCCTTGTCGTGGGTTCCACCCGCAAACAAATGACCCGGCAAGCATCCCTTTTCATTAAAAAAACATTCCACTCAGGTACAGTCCATAGGGAATGAAAAACATGAATGATGGGATTACAAGTTTTAAATTCAACAAAGGCCCGAAGGCTTACAGACTAAAAAGAGATAAGGTGCCCGTAATCCCTTTCTTGTCCCTCTCCTCAGGAGGTAGGTCAAGGAGGCGAAAGGGACAAAAGGAGCGCCTAGGCGAGCTACGGGTGGCAAAAGACACCAAGAGAACATCTTGGTGGCCGTCCAAAGGCTGGATGGAAATGGCGGCGCTGGAAGCAGAGCTCGAAGACGAGGCGGCAGGACGTCAGCACGCGTCGAAGGCGTCGGTGCCCGCGTACTCCGACTTGACGGCCTTGCCGCCCGCCCTCTTCTCCCAACGCCAGCCGCCCAAGGAGACGACCCCCGAGAAGTTCAAGGAGCCGGCGACACGGATGATGGGGTCGCTGGTGCCGCACAGAGCGGCACTCGACACCTAGTCGGACCCGTCATCCTGCCGCCTACTACCCTCGTTGTCGCTGCCGCTGTCCTCCTCGTCATTCCCGCCCGAGGAGGAGTCTTCACTATCAGAAGAGCTCTCCACGCAGCACCTTGCACGGGTCCCAAAGCACCCGAAGACCTTGATGGAGAGAAGGCCACCCTCCATCAGCATAAAATAGGGAGTGAGCCCCTCCGTCAAGCGGTGGATATGAGCAAACATCTTCCATCCTCGACAAAGATACATCACGTGAGGGGCGGGGAAGTCGACGCGGACCCACGTGCCACTGATCCCGCAGCCCCTCATGTGCAGCCGCAACGATTCCGGTGGATCCAGCTCCATCTCCCGCGCAAATGGAGTCGGGAGACGAAAGCGACGGCACGGCGGCCGGTGCAGCCTGACGAAGAACTCACAAGGGTCATCCCCAACATGGCCCTCCATTGGAGGAGGAGCTGCTAGCGGAGGCGAGGCCGGCGCACCGCCCCGTCCTCCTCTTCCCCGAGCGCCCCGGCCTCGCCCCCTCCCCCTTCCCCTCGCGGCTGGCTCTGCCACCGCAGGCACAGGAGAAGGAGGGACGCGTGGTCGAGCGGCGACCCTCGCCGCCACTGTTGAAGGACCAGGATTCCCTCTCTCCATGACGGATGGAAGGGAGGAGCAGAAGCTGAAGGAACAAGAAGATGAAAGAATGCGGGACGCCATCCTCCCTCCCGCTCTTTATAAAGGGTCGGGGTTGGGGCTCGGCCGCCCCGCTCGGACAATCAAGATACGGAAGGCGCAGGGAGCCAGGACCGACCCGCCGCCCCAACCAGCGACGGCCCGGGTTCCCGCCTCCACCATTTGCCACCCCAGGTGCATGGGAGACATGTGGTGGATGTGCAGAACCGAGGGGGCGGGTGGGATGACCACTCCCCACCCCGTGATCGTGGGGAGTGGACGCCTTGAAGACCGCGCCTGGGCCCCATTCAGTAAATGGGCCGTGCCTTCATGCCTCCCTCCGTTTATGGGGAAGGCGTGAACCGCCCCTTTACTATGATGTGACACATGCCTGCGGGAACCAACCCCACGCAAGCCGCCCACGTCACACGCGCCTCCCCACGCCGCGCCACGTGCGGGAGTCGTGGGAAGCGCAGCGCGCGAAGAACCTTACCGCGGTAAAAACTGCCCCGCCTGCCCGCGCACCGTTTTTGGGCCTAGCCCAACAATGCGTTGCGCTTATGTGTGGCCCAGGCCCGAGGGCTCCTGTCGGTGTACAAAAAGAGGGGTACACTTTTTGTACCCCTATAACTATGCACGGGCAGTCTGAGCCACGGGCACCACCACACCAAGCAAGGCAAGGGAGGTGAGCCAGGGTAAGACCGAAGCTCAAGAGAACTAGAACAACGCCAAGGCCAAGACCACGAAGAGCAAAGGGGACGAAGCGGACTCCCCCGGCAAGATCCTTGCCGGGAGACAGTTCTAGCAGCCCCAGCAAGACCCTTGCCGCGGCGACTCGTCCCGCGCCTACCGAGCAAATCACCCTTGAGTCCACTGCCCCCAAGGGGCAAGGATTCGGGAGACATCCCCGTGGCGGCATGCAGATCTTTGTGAAGACATTCAAGATCAGATACGCACTAAGGAGACGACAACCCTTGGCGGGTCCCAGCCGAGGAAGACCACAAGGCCCCCGGCAAGCACCTTGCCGGGGATGACAGCAGGCGCCCCGGCAAGACCCTTGCCGGGGCCCCGGCAAGGCCCTTACCGAGGACGCCCGCAGGGCCACCATCAGGCCCACGCCGTCTAAACCTCCACCACCGCATGCATGCAGTTGCCGACCCAATCAGCTGGGCAGGCACCTGCGTGGCGGCATGCAGATCTTCGTGAAGACCCACCACTGCGCCACCTCAGCTGCCTGCCTACCTACGTGGCATCGCAGGCGTCGCTGGCCAGGGCGCGTGTCGACACAAGAAGGAGCAGCGACGGACGAGACAGGTCTCTCCCCCGTCCCCGATAAAGCAAGGACACCAAAGCAAGACGCATTAAATGCGCCTTGTCATGTAATGCAAGGGATAACCTCGCATCACTGTACCCTTTCCACCTCCTGTGTGCCACCGTGGCAACCCCTTTTCTATAAAAGGAGGCCCGAGGCGACCAGAGGGGGGATTCGCCTTTTTGGAGCTCCTCACGCCCCATAGCTAGCTCAAGAACACAGATATACAATCCACCAAAGCAGGAGTAGGGTTTTACGCATCCTCGCGGCTCGAACCTGGATAAATGAACCGTGTGCTACCTGTTAGATCCGCTCTTCTCACGACCCCGCGCCCCGCTAACCACAGTAGGGATTCTTGTGATCCCATAGGTGTCGTTCCTGCCAACACAGTTCTACTGAAATCACCCGATGTAACGATTTGCCTGCGAGTTCAGGCTCCAAATTACTCCTTTATGAAATCGGCAAACAGTAGCACAATACCAAATTACCAATACAGATGACAGGCACAATAATCAGGATAAAGACCAGTACCAACCTGTGTGAGGTAGCATATCCATTACTATTTCCTTTGACTGGAAGCCGAGATAAGCCAAGCGACTGACAGCAAAGGAAGAAAGCATGCGGAGTTTAGCGACTGACAGGAAAGGACGGAAGTTGTGGAGGCAATGAAGCACCCAAAGTTTTTGTGCAGGTCCACCAAAATCGAGCAACCCTATTGGCACATATATTGAGAGAGTGAGATTACTGTAATAGTGGGACTAGTTTATGAAACATACAGTAACAAATAGAAGCACCCTCATTATCTTAATGGGTAAAGTTAGCAACATAGTAGTCTTGCTTAAAGAGAGGTATTAGTTTATTTAATCAGTGCCAATTAGCTCAACTCAACACTCAAAGCATTTCCATTTATCATAGGTTGCAAAACTTTAACGTGCTAAGATAAAGGAGTTTCTCATGACAGTAGCACGATACAAATAGAGATGACAGCAAACTAATATGGATGAAGGCCTTAGGCCCGTACCAACCTGAGAAAAAAGCGTATTCTTGTAGTCCCCTAAGAGATGATAAAGCACTCACTAGAATCACACAATAGTATATATTTTTGTGCACTTCAAATGTATGGTTGAAATCACTCTTGTTTACCAGTGCTGAGATTATATCGAAAGATTATCAAGAACTTCCAGCAGAGTTAAAGCACTGTCTGGGATACAGTTCATTGTATTGTCTTGTGTAGTTTTGTTTAATGTATGATTGGCATAACATGATCCCTGTTTGCACAAGTAGGAACAAGGTGAAACCTTCATTAGCTTAGTGAGAAAGGATAGGAAGACATTAGCATATTACCCAACCAGTAGCATCAAATTCATGATGGACAATACGCAAAACATTGCCTCATTGAACCAATGGCAATAAATTGACATGCAAAACAATAGCACTATTATGTCATGACACTAATAATATTCCCTCCCTGCTCCACCACATGATTCACCTCCATAGACAAACATACACACGTACATGATTCAGCATAGGGTCCTACTAAAGATTTGTTTAACTCCAACAGGAAAATTAGGCAGTAATAAATTAGTGGTACTTAAGTACTCCTAATTAAGTAAGTGAGACAGCAGAAGTGGAAGGGCTCCCTAGAGGATCGTCTCACATCTAAGGTAGTCGTTGTCAGAGCCCTTGAAAGGCCTCGACTGAGGACTCTGGCTTCAGCAAGATCGCCTTGGCACTGTTTATTCTTCTTCTTCCTCCTCTTCATGCTCTGTTTCTCTTTCTCCTCACCAGTTGGTGAAACCAAGTACATGATTGGCCTTCTAATTCAGAATTGGTTTTGTCAGTGAGGGAGTACAAGAGTACTAGTAGAAAACAACATTATTTTCTTATGGCAGTCAGAAAATAGAGATGAACACATGCATTAAATATCATTCTTACCTAAAGGAAGGTTATGGCGCCAATATGGATGATGAGGATTGGATAAGAGATCTCCCTTTGTGCAGTTCCACCAAAATGAACCAACTGTTCCATTCTGACATTCCAGTTAAACAGCACAAAAGTCACTTCTTTTAAGAAGAGTTCTATGCAGTGCACCAAAAGGTCACAACGGCAACCAGGTGAATTGGATATCCCTGTTTGCACAAAAAGGCACAGAGGAAACAGTCAGAGTCTCAAACAATTACAGGCAAAAACATTTGGCTAAACTTGTCATGGCTTATAACAGTGGGTGCACCAGCAGTCCAGCACCATGTACGTAAACAGGGGCATAAAGTGGTGATTCATAGTTTGTTGCCCCGAGAAACAAACATCCAAGAAACATATCTGGGTTGGTCCCATTTTTGTTCACTCTAGCCACCTACTCCTATGTGTGGATAGCAAATCTAGTACTGGCCATACCACTATGTACAGCGTTACCCCTATATTTCCCTTTTCGACCAAGAGACCGGTTGGATGACCAGTCTGTACTACTTTCACCCCCTTTCCTTCCTGTTTGTACCAAGTCCGATGTACATACTAAATTCCCCCACCCCCACTTTATTTCTTGTTTGAACCAAGTACTCCCTCCGTCCGGAATTACTTGTCATCAAAATGGATGTGTCTAGAACTAAAATACATCTAGATACATCCATTTGAATGACAAGTATTTTCGGACGGAGGGAGTACAAGATTCGACTCCATGAAGTAGCTTTACCTCTAAAAATAGAAAAAAAAATATGTGACGTTGGACCATCCGATCGAGAGGGGCTGACAGGTAGAAAATGATGCACATGAAGTGACGTAGCGAGCTGGGGAAGTAGAGCTAAGGCGGTTTTGAACGAAGATATACCTGAGGGTCGTCGGGATGTGGATAGGTGGGCGGCGGGAGGCCGGATCCGCCCACAGGCAACGAGAAGGGATAGGAGGATCTCCCGCACCGGCGCTCGGCCAGAGATAATGGTGCGGCTGGCAGTGGGTCTCCTCCCTCACTGTCGACGACGGCCTAAATGCTGCCCATCCTCCCCTTCACCGGCGGAGGGGGATACATCCGGATCTGTAACCAGTTGTGAGGATAGAAAGCCAGTGTTTTTTGAAGGGAGAAAGACAGTGTTACTACCCCTATCTTGTTTAAATCGGGAGAGGATGAGAGTGTGTGAATAGAGCAACCCTAGCAAGCAAGCGCGGAGGCTCCGGCCTATATATACGCAGTGAGCAACTCTAGCAAGCAAGCAACCCCTATCTTCGTCAACTCGTACAAGACCGAGAAATTTGATTACTACAACACCCTCTCCATCGCGAACTGAGCTCCGGTGCCTTAGCTGCACCTGCCTTTGGCTGCATGACAGGAGGGCCAACAACCTGTTGGGCCCACCTGTCATGGACGCAAAGGTAGGAGCAGTAAGTTGAAGCTTTCGCTATCCCTCCTGCACGAGGTGGACAGACATGCAGCAGTGGATTCGATACTATAGAAGTAGGAGTAACATCATTATTGTTCATCTTCTCGAAGAGGCGAAGAGCCAAGCGCAACCCGAACATGGCAGTTGTGAACGCTCGCGTGGTGTGGTTCCTTGGAGTACTAGCCAGGCTCTTGCATGAGACAAAATTGCTATTGTTTAACAATTAAACTCCATTATCCATTGGTTGATACTCATTCTGCATAGGTCCATGCGGTTAGCACCATTTCCTCCTGGGGTCACCAATGTTTATTTGATAATTAATAGCATTGCATGCAATGAACTAGCCATTGCAAGTCATTAAAAGCATGCTCACCTCTCATCTCTTATTGGTTGATATGTCAAGAAACAAGGTAGAAGTTAATGCACCGCGCCTAAGTGTTTTGGGACTATTTGGTTTTCGTAAGATGACTTACACACCTAGACGGAGGGAGTAGTATAGCCCTGTAAACTAGAAAGGAGTATTTGCCTTTCTAGAGATTTCAACAAGTGACTAGACTACACCGTGTGTAGTACTCCCTCCCTTCCGGTTTATAGGGCTCAAATCTCAAATCTCATGAACCAAGGCATTCTGCGATTGGAGGAATGTATCTCGTACTTTACAAAACTACCCTAATTAAACTCATGCATTAATTACGTAGTTCTCTCATTTTCCTCTCCGCCTTGGTTGCGGTGCACAATATTGAGCACTCCTATATGACTAGCCGCTCTATCTACATGCGGGACATTTCAAAGCATCCAGGCCCGCATGCCATCCACCAAATCACAGCGAGGTGCTACAGTCGAGAGTCACCTGTAACCCCGGTGTGGCCGTCATGACCCGTCATATCACAAAACCCACACCTTTACCAGCAGTGGTAAGGTGGCCTCCAAGTTGGACTGGACGAAGCAACCATCATTTCACTGGAATGCTCGTTCAAGCCCTTTCTTCCCTTTCTTGAAGAAAACCTCACTCCAAGCTACTCACTTCTACCATTTTTTCTTCTGTACCGACGAAGGAAAGGTGGGCGAATCAGTTAAGCTGCTATATTTTCATTCCAAGAATCTTCTTTTTGCGAAGCACCGACCGATTCTCACATCCTATTCTTTTCCCGTTTTCATTGCGATTGTGGTTTCCTTTCGATTGCTTTTTGTTTGTCAGTTCATTGATGTATCCTGGAGCACTAGGCAAAGAGTTGCCGGCGGAGAACCCACTAGAGACAATGATCTCCAGGAAGCGAGCACCGACCAACGAGTTGACCATGTTGGCGGGCCAACCCATGGAGACGAAGAACTCCAAGAGACAAGCATTGGCCAAAGAGTTGAGGGCGTTGGCGGATGAACTCCTCAAAGGAAGTTGGAAGAACAGCAAGGGCTCCACCGGCCTACCCCGGGAACTCTGATTGCCACCTATGTGAGGCTCAAGACCGAGTTTGAGGAGATAGTCGTCGTTGAGAAGCAGTATTCCCCTGGCAAGGTGATGGCCCCCATCGAGGACGAGGAGATGGCCCCCGGAGGGATGAGATCCCCCGGTGAGCTGCAAAAGGTAAAAAATAATGGCTTATTACCATAGTTGTGGTTTTTGATTATTTGCAATGTGCTTGCTAATATGTTAGGGTTGTGCAGGTGCCGGTGGACATCCTTGATGATTCCGATGTCGTGGCCCGTCCTGTTGGCATCGCCCCGGAGATCGATTCCGATGCCGCTGTCCATCCTATGGACATCGCCCCAGAGATTGATTCCGATGTCGCGGTTAGTCCTGCGGACAACGCCCCAGAAATCGATTCCCATGCCGCTGTCCATGCTGTGGTCATTGCCCGAGAGATCGATGGCAAGAAATAGTTGGTCGCGCTAATCCTTCAGGGTAGTTTGCATTGCCCTGTGTTTAATTACCAGAACGATGCGTGTTATCAAACCATCTTAGGGCTTGTGCACTGTCTTGTGTGGGTGGATCTTGCTACTTTTGTTTGATAGTGAATCATGCGATGAATCATGCGAACCCTCTCCAAGTTATGGAAATAGATGTATCCTCACTAGCTTTTGATGTAATATATGGCATGATTAGATGTAAGTTTGAACTATTTATCATATCAGCAGGGCTTGTTTGATGATTCTTAGTGTTAGTAGGCTAGCTACTATGCGAGCTATAGTACTTGCAAAACACTCACCGAAGAGAAACGTTGGGGCTGATGAGCTCGTGGTACGCTTATACTTATCCCTCGTCGATCGACCAATGGCCCTAGCTTCTAAAATTGTAGGCTTAGTGATCGATGACCTAGGCGGGCTAGTTTGGCCTAGTGGGTTTCAGTGATATGACATGCAACACAAAATCATAGCAGTGCAGAGACGTACTCCCTCCGTTCCAAAATAGATGACCTAGGCACGCTAGTTTGCCCTAGTGGGTTTCAGTGATATGACGTGGTACAGTGTCTTCCAGTCTTCGTGTGTCACCGACAAAGCCGGGAAGGAGAACGACGGCGTCTGGCCAGCATGTGAGAAGTAGTAGTACTAGTAGTTAGTGTGTGTGTGTGTGTGTGTCTGAGTACGAGCATGTACTAGTACTACTAGTTACTACTGTAGTTTTTAGAGCAAATTACCAGTACATTAGCGTAGACTACATGGAAAAAATCCTATCCTAAGCATCAAATGGCATCTCTTTCTCTATAGGAATTGAAATGCATGTCATCTCACTTCCTACGATTTTCATATTCCTATCTTATGAACGACAGGAGGCCTCAGTTGGAGTAACTACTGTAGCTAGCAGTACTGCTGGTATAGTAGTTTTCTTCAAGAAGCGGAATTCAACGAAGTCATGATGGTTCCTTCGTCCAAGCAACTTCAAAGTGGGAAGTGGGCCTGTGATTTGACGGCTCATTAGTCATTGTTACTGCGACGCGACGACCTGGGTGACTCCCTTGGAGTTCTGCGTGCATGGCAAGTGGACTAGGATGGTCAATGCCCCACATGTTGGCGAACGGAAGTATTCTTTCTGATATCGAGGAGCAAGGAAACCGCATGGTACAGTATCACTGCTGATTGGTTCGAAAAAAAATAGTATCACTGTGGATTTATAATTATTTTTTATTTCTGATGAATGCTAGCGTTTCAACTCTTACGACGAAGGGTGCCAAACACGGCACGTGCTGGATGTCCCATACGTTAGCGAAAGGAGTGGGACATGAATAGCGTGGTAGAGTTCAGCGTAAAAAAACAGTGTGGTAGAGCGTCTCCCCTTGTTCCACTTCTGGGTCGGAGACCGCACGTAGTAGTACTTAGTGGTATGAACGATACAAAGTGCGGCCTGGAGACAAAGACACGTCTAGTTGGAAGGTCTCGGGGCACATACACGTAAACAAATATAAAAGTTAATATGTGCCTCCAACTAATATAGTAGTAGTAGAGTACTTAGGCACGTAGTCCATAACATCACCGTGCATTGCACGTACAACATTTAGTGGTAGTACGTAGTAAGAGACAAATGCCGCCCAAGAGTTCCCTTCTCGACCTAGTTTTGGGTGTTTAGTAGAGTGTATGGAGGGTGCATGAGTCCACACTAGTTTAGCACAAATACACTAGAAGCATGCTTGAAGAGAGCATGCATGAAGAGGGGTGTTGAGTTGAGCATGCATGAAGAGGGAACAACTATGCTCAGACGAGAACACAACCAAACACACCCTATATGCCACGCATGTTCATACCATTTGAGCCTTTCTACTTCACTTACTGCGCTACATTACTCAGGTTCGTACGTCCACTCCTGGGTACATGTTCGTCTCGTAGTTCCAGTCCCACGTGTTCTTCATATAGATGGAACGATCCTTGCATAACACGTGCACCTTGATGCTAGATGTCTCGCGTGTTCGCAAAAGGATGAAAAAGCTCACGTAAAAAAATAGAGTGGAAGAACATAGATTCCGGACGACCGAGAAGGAGCAAGGAACCTCGTGGTGGAGCATCTGCACTTATAATATTTAATATTATTCAGTGATATAAAATTAACCAATCCTCTCCACAGTGGACTGGAAGAGTATGAAACAAGGCAGCCCAGTGTAGTATCATACTAGTACATGGCTAACCCACGCTAACACCATATTTCTTGGCTTACGTGCGACACCTATCTCTAGTACTCTAGCAGCCTGTATCGCTTCTCCCTCCTCGTCTCTATCAAAGTGCGGCGGGCTGGTGTTTCTGCTGTCTATTGAGGTCAGTTCACTATCACATGTTAGCGACATGCCAAGAGCATTATAAAAAAATTCCTTTCACATTCCATTTTCAAAAAGAAAAAAACATCCTTTCACGTACGAATTTGCATGTATGCTTTGAGCAACTTGCATCTCCTATACTTCTCCTGTTTGATACTCTAACTTAGCTAGAGGTTAGACTAACTCATGACTAACCCTGAACTAACTGTAGCCAAAGAGGTGTTTGGGTGACAGGGTTAGATTGACAATAAATGCACTTCATGGAGAGAGAAAAGTGATTTTTCAGTGGTCCCGATGAGAACTATCTCCAGTTAGCACCTCTTGGGTGGGATAGTTTTTTTTGGTGGGTTCAGTGCAACTTGCTCCAATTTAAACCCTCATGCTTGGATAGTTTAGGGCTATTTGAGCCCAACTAGCTCAAACTAACTCTAACCCATGGATCCAAATAGGGCCTATGGCCAGTCTCGACGCGGAGCAGTCGCGTGCACCAGGAAGCGGCGCTCTCTCGGCCGTCGCACCACTTCAAAGCCGGCGCCAGTGAGAGGTCACCTCCGCTCTGGCCGGGCATTAATGCAGCACTGACGCTCCAGGGCGATGCTAACCGTTTCACGCGAGAAGCGCGGCGCTGGCAAGGGAGTATAGGTTTTGAACCGTTTCAGGTGTAGTACTGGTAGTTTGCAAAACCACTCAATTATTGCACTCAGTTTCCTAAGAAATTGTGGTAAAAAACGTTACTCCACAGCCCGCTTCCCTTCTCCTTCCTCTTCCACCGCCCGCGCACGTCCGCGGGAAGCGACCGGTCAACCCTTATATAGGAGTGCTAGCACAAAAAGATGCATGCATGACCACTAAAATTTCCATATTAAAGCATCGCTCTGGCGGGAGTATGGCGTATGTTGTTACCTTTCGGCCGGCCCATGGCTCCGGGTGACGACGACCAGAGAAGAGGCGGTGGGAGGGGAATGAATGCGGCTACTATTTGGGTTCGCCTTCCGGCTTAAATAAATGCGCAGCATCACGTGTACCCGCGGGTGCACAAATTGTAACATACGTGTCTGCTTAAGTGGGCGTCACGTAACTTGTGTGTGTGTGAGAGAGATTCTGAGAGACAGAGTGCGTGTGTGCGACTCTACTCTTCAGACATGTACTCACCCTTTTGCATCGGGATATAAGTATAATGGTATTTACTTTAGCTAGTGATTTACGTGGCCATGTTAACATGGTTGTGTCAAAAAAATGTCACTTCCTGCTCGTGATTTGCGTTATATAATTACAAGCAAGATTCTCGTGCATTGCATGGAACATCAATATGCATTTTTTTTACAGAACACCTGTTGTGATTGACCCATGCAGGAGTAATCCCATGTGTAAAAACTAATGATATCTCAAGAATTTTATCGGAAAACTGGTATCTCGAGAATGTCATCGAAAAAATGAAAGGTGAGAGATAAGGCGAGGAGGAGTGGAGCGTGGTGGTGACTGGTGGTCGGAATGGGCGGAGGCATGGGGATGGACGGCGCTGGAAGGCGGCAGCGGCCACCATGCATGCTAGATTGTTCCAGAGACTTATTCCTTTTTTAATTGCTGAGCAATGAGGTTCCGAGAGATAATGATGTGGAGAGGGGTGCCGGTATCTTTTGTAAAATTATCATAGTTTGCTTTCTATCCTTAGATATAGATCATACGGTCTGTATTACAAGATGGCAGGCACACCATCACCACCAACTCGTTTTTATAAGGGTACAGATGATAAGTTTGCTGACTACTAAAGTAAAGTGGAATTTATCCATGTTATGCAAGTAAATAAAGGTGATTGTTTATCATACGGGTTAGGTGGATGAAGGGTGGTAGGAACAAATGCTCCGCCTATAGCATGTGTGTGAGAGATGGAGTCTTAGTGTGTGTGTGTGTGGGGTGTGTGTGTGTGTGTGTGTGAGAGAGAGAGAGAGGAGAGAGAGATGGAGTCTTAGTTTGTGTGTGTGGGAGAGAGGGAGAGAGATGGAGTCTTAGTGTGTGTGGGGGGGCGGGCGTGCGTGCTTGCGTGTGTGTGTGTGTTTGTGTGTGTGTGTGAGAGAGAGAGATGGAGTCTTAGTGTGTGTGTGTGTTGGGGGGGTGCGTGTGCGTGTGTGTGTGTGTCGCGGGGTCCTCTGTGGCAGATGTAATTTAAGTGTGCATGGCTTTCATCATAGAGAGGTGATGTGTATGGCAGAGGCCACCAACGATGGGGTGCGAGAGAGAAAATGCCCGTAGAGAGGGAAGAGAAGGTGTGTGCACGTGAGAGGAGTCGACTTCGAGAGAACGTGTCTGTTCGAGATACACTGAGGAAGACTACTATATATCGATGGTGCATGTAGGCGGGAATTAAACTAAGGGATGGTCTTATTGGTTTCGGGGATATAGGGAAAGAGTGAGAGGCGGGGGGGTAGCTAGAAGGAGATTGTTAAGTGTGAGTGTGTGTTTTACCCATCCAGGCGGAAGTTATGTGCACAAAAGAGGAGAATGGTTTGATGTGGCGTTAGGATTGAGGGTAATTAACTACGTATGGAGACATAGATACCTTGAACGTGCATGTGTGAGAGGTATACATGTATACGTGAGATGTGTGTGTGTGTGCACGCGCGCATGATCGAGATAAAAGAAAGAAGACATAAGTCATAAGATCAACGACATGGGAGAGACGGATCGGTATGACAATATGCATGCATGTGAGAATGCATGGAAGAGGTCCCGACAATTGAGCATGTGTTTTTGTCTTTAAGAGATAGTGGCGTGGGCTAGAGCATGCATCTATGGCGAGCAGAGGGAGTGAGGCGCAACGATTGTGCAAAAGAGACCAACCTATAAATGCATATGTATGGAGAGACATATATAGTGTGGGTGATAGGAAGCAAGACTCCGTGCGAGAAAGAAATTTTGACGAAGAAACAACAGATAGATACAGAGATGGAGATGCTAGCTAGAGGGACATCAGCTAGTTTGGGTGTTGGAGATGACTGTCGGGTGGTTCAAAGGGTGAAGTTATATATGTGTGTGAGAGGGCACTTGACTGCATGTAGATAGAAACATATGTAGTGTGCGTGATAGGAATCAAGAGTGAGGGCGAGAAAGAAGGTTGATGGAGAAACAGATAAATAGAAAGATAAAGATGCTAGCTAGTGTGCGTTAGAAATAGGAGTCGAGTGGATCAGAAGGCTGGGTTATATGTGTGGGTGTGAGAGAGATGGAGAGAGGGTGCGTGTGAGTCACATACAAACAGATATCAGAGAGAAATGAGATCCAGAGAGATGGAGTTTTGTGTCTGCGAGAGAGAAAGATATTTCACAACGAGAGTGATAGCTAGAGAGACATATGAGGGAACGCAAGATATCTCTAGGGAGAGAGGGTGTGTGTGAGCGACATACAAGAGAACAATGGAGAAATATGAGACCCTGGGAGACAGAGTTTGTGTTTGTGTGTGAGAAAGAGATATTGAAGAGGAAGAGTCGTAGGTTCTCATATCTAAGGAGCGAAAGACATCTCCGTATGAGGGGTGTGCGTGTGGCACACATGGGAATAGTAGAGAGAAATGAGACCCCGGGAGACAAAGTTTTGTGTTTGTGTGAGAGAAAGAGATTCCACATGGAGAATCATAGTTAGAGACACATAGCAGGGAGCGAGATATACTTAGAGAGAGATAGAGTGATGAAGGTCGAGGGAGAGAGTACCATCAGTGTGTTACGAAGATAAAAGATCATTGTCGACATACAAGTAGCACGAGAGATACCTGAGAGACGATGAACGCGTATAGGTCCAGAGAGATAGTCCTATATAAGCATGAGTGATAGCTATATGGGACGAATATCTGGATTAAAGGGGATTCAAATATTTAAACTGGAGATCACGACATCGATAATATCATAACGCAAATTGGTGTATCAAACATGCATATGTAATTGAATTTGGCCACACGTGTAATGTTATATAGTTTATCAATATTGGTGATCCATAGATTCTTCAATTACAAACAATGCATGGTTTATATGCAATTAATGTCTAAACGGGATTACACTCTATGTTGCGTGTGTGAAACACATTATACATGTTTGAGAAGTAAAAAACCCGCATGAAACACATATTAATTGGAGATAGTTAGCGAGGAATGCATGCATTGGATTTCAACATAAAGTGGTTTCAAATATTTGAAAATCCAAATTGATGGATACAACCTTATGAATCTGAGATCATGACATTTGTAAACCATATTTATGTATAAATGGTGTTGTGATTTTGAAAGTATATATAAAAAATGATGTATATAGAATGTAATTCCGATTGAAAATGGATCCCGCCCGAAAAAAATAGAATACAAACGGGATTCGAATTGAGTTGGCACGGTAAACGTGCACTCTGCAAAATTTGAACGAAGGGGGGAAAGTCGCAGTAACCGCCCGAAACCAAAATATGCGAGATGGAAATCACTACTGCCTATCTCTGCCACGCAAAGCCTATATGCTGGATTTCTATAGGTTTCGATAGGGGTAGGTTTGTAATTTCACCCAAACATGACGTAACTGCCTCTCACCCAGATTCATACACGGTGGGTGCAAAAACACAGTGTGTCCTCGGCCGAAATCGACTCCCTCCCCGATTCATATTCATACACGCTGGGTGCCAAAAACAAACTCTCGTCGGCAAATATTCGGTGTATGCGAGATTACCGTCCTATCCCCAACCAACTAGTGTTGCCGTGATGTAGTAGAAATTTGAAACGGGGCTAAGTTTGTAAATTTCCTTGCATTTGAGACAAGCGTGCCCTGAATACATGGTTCCCCCCTTCCTCTCTACCTCCCTTTTCCCCATTCGTACTCCATGGGCGCCAAAACACCCTCTCCACCCCACCCTCCTCCGTCCGCCGCCGTCCGCCACCCCATCCACCGCCGTCCTCCTCCACCATGCCGGAGCTGATAACCCGACGCCGCCGTCCATTACAAGAGATCGACTTCTCTCATCCACGGCTTTGGACCAAGATCCTTGCATCCCGTCCTCTCGCTTCATCCCCTCCGTCGTCCACCTTGCCGGCGCCGCTCCTACGACCGTCTCGTCCACCGCGCCCCGCCGCCACCATCTACCCTCCTACATCTGCTTCCACGCCGCCGACATCCATCGCTACCGCAGCACTGTCAAATTCTCAGCAGATGCGTACACGGTGCTGCACCAAAGGCGGTACTCTTTCGTATCTGCTCAACTTATTTATCACAGCAAGAAAATAGATCGCCACTGCTTTACTCTGATTTCTTGTCTTGGTTGCGAAGTTGCCTTTGTCCGGTTTGCACCTTCAGATCCGCCATGGCACGCTCAACACCATACTCGCAATGCTTATGGTTTTCCCCTTTTATATTCCACACTAGTTAAATCATGGTAGACTAAATTTCAAAATTGGGTCAGTCGATTTTTCAGAGCTCGCCGGAGTTCGCCGGTGCGATCGAAGGGGCTCGGGTGGGGATGGTGGTTGTGGGGGGGCGGTGGTGGGGCCTCGTCGAACAAAGAAAACTCGACGCGGGTGGGCGGGGGTGGGGGTGACGGAGGAACATAGGCGGTGGGGCCAGTGGTTTGGCCGGTGGCCCGTGCGGTGTTCTGTATGGGAAGCACAGTATGTTCCTTGTGAGGAAGGGGAGCAGGGACATCTGCAGTCAACAGCTGATAGAGCTGGCATGTACATGATCGATAGGCTTTCAATTACTAGCGGCAATACAACACCGTAATTTCCATCCAGTTCCACTTTCCCGATTTATATATCCTGGTTATGGTGTACCCCTGTAATGTACACTATGGGCTGTTTGGTTTGTGACTAACTTTGCCAAAGATTGCCACACCTAAGGTTAGGCAAGTTTGACCAACTTAGGTGAGTGTTTGGTTCAAGCCACATCTTAGGCAAGCCACACTTGGACCCCACATGGCATACACACAAAAAGTGTGGCAAGATGCCCTTAGGCTTGCCAACTAGTGGCTCTCATTTTGATGAACTAACCTTAGTCAAGTATGGCAAGAATGTGTGGCAAAGTGTGGCAATACTAGTCCTAAAACCAAACAGCCCCTATGATCTGCCTAGTTGGTGTGTGCTCTTGTTGCCATGGTTTGGCAATAAACTCTCTATACAGTATATTCTTCTGGAGCCTATTTTTGTGTGTGCTTGTGCCAGATTATATAAATGCACGCACCATATTACAGCACACATGAGCTCTCTCATCAGAATCCAGTGATAGCACACAAGTGTTTACAGGGGCACCCCTATATTAGAATATCATCTACATTACAAAGATAATCTCACAACTATTTATGTTTTCATGGTTCTCAGATATTATACGCAATTACAGTGAATATCAGAATCCGCGCATTAGAAGAATATTGTGGAACACTGCAATGACTTACAAAATTGGCAGCAAGGCATTGAGTGCCATTCTAGAATCAATGAAACTCGTACGCTCCCCACCTGTTGATTCTTGTTCAGAATATCATCCTAATGACTATTCTAACCTCGAGGAGTCAAAGGCAGATGGCATGTCCTATTCACCCATCAAGGTGCCTGTTCTAATTTGGCAAGGTTTTATTGATTGCGCGTATCTTGCATATGTTGTCTTGCATTTCTTCTACTTTGTTGCACCACCATCTACTTAGTTTACTCATCATATATGTCGAGATGCCATGCCCATCCATTATCAATACATATTACATCTGTCATCATACCATGTTTTCCACTCAAATGTTGTTCTTGTGCATCAGACATCAAAAAGGAAGAGGGTGATTGCCGAACCTAAAGGAGCACCAGCAAAGTCCTTGAAAAACGTGGTGGTGCCAGAGAAATCAGACAGCACCCCACTTATATTGGTTGTACAACCAGTGACACAAAACGTAGGACCGACTACACCAGACTGTACCCATACTTCACTGGCTACACCACTAGCCCCACCATACAGGACCTGCACTCCAGAAAAAGGTATACCGATTTCATTTGCCATAGCACCAGCTGTACCACAGAAAAATCCCACTCCAGCAAAAAGTACAACAAGTCCACCGGCCGAAGACCTATCCCAACTGAAGAGACGGCCAATTCCTGCAGATTGGAACCCCATTCCATTTATTCCCAGTTTAAAAGACAATGCTTTCAATGTTGTTAGGGACTACGTGCATATATTCCCATAATGGGAAGATTATTCTGAAGACAAACACCATTTTCACACCTTCCTGTCCAACTTACGTGTAAGTGCTATTATTCATGGTTATTATTTTCCTATTTTCTGCTGATTGAACACATCAATGATTTACATTACATTGTTGTAACTAGGCGAGGGTCAATCTGGATAGTCATGACGAGCAAAGCTTGCTTGTTCTTTCCAAGAAAGCATTGCAGCAGTATCAGTGTTACCTGAGGAAATCACACTTTGATGGCAAGTCTATAAACGAATTTCCGGTGAAGTCTCCTGTGCTAAATTTAGAAGACATTGAATGGAAAAACCTTGTTATGCACTGGTCTCGTTCCCAGGATGAGGTACTGTCTACGAAATCACATGACAATTTCAACTTCTACTTTTCGCATGTGCCTTATGGATCTTTTTTGCAGGACATCTGCTCGAAGAAGAATTCCGGTTTGACAAGAACGACAGGATATCGCAAATATGCTGCCCGCTGCTTTGCTCTTGTTAGTACATGTTATCCTGTATCACTGTACTTGCATACATATCTGGTTCATTATGTGACAGCAGTATGCATGATAGCTTGCTTATCAATTGTTCGCTCCAAATTATCTGATCTGTATGAATGGTTACATTAGTGTAGAATATATCCAATGCCAATGTTTTTTTAGCTCTGCATTGTTCTTGTAAGTACATGCTGTCCTTTATCAGTGTACTTATAATGATAGGTAGTTGTTCATGTACCATCACTCTGCAGCTTATTTTCCTTTGCCCTCCATTTTCTACACATCAGATCTATATTTACTCTTACCATAAGGTTGGTACTGAATAAGTTTAGTTGTGCATTGCTCTTGGCTGTACCTTTTGCCTGTATCGCTGCACTTACATTTATAGCTACTTGGTTATGTAGCATCACTCTTCATCTTATCTTAAATATTCTCCATTTTTCGTATATTTTCACATCTATATTTACTATTAACAAAATGTAGAATAAAGGCAATGCTTTTGAAGAAGATTCTGTGGTAAACTTCTTGAATTGCCCCCCCCATCAGCATGGACAAGGCCTTTATAGAGCATGTCTTCACCAATAATGCAAGTTTGTCCATCTCAAGCCTTCAAACTTTGTTGTATATATTTGGTTAGGCATGACTGCAACAGCTTGTTTAAAGTTTATTATATGTAGTTCATAAACAAAAGTTTGTCCTTTCTCAATTTAAGTTTTCAGTTGTACAACCAAGTTCCTTCTTCATACCATGTAAATTAAACTATACAGAGCAAGTGATCTTCTTTCGCACTACATGTATGCTTCTGTTCTTCATCTGTGATCCAGTGGTGTGGTAAACCTACCCACTACAGCACAATGTCATATTCTGCAATGTCTTAACTATGAACAATGTCATATCATTCTACTATTATTTAAACTATCTCTTTATTTGCCAATCTGAAATGGTATAAATTGACAGCACACTAACCATTGATACTTATGAGTTCTAGATCTGTAATCCAGTGGTGTCGTGAAGCTGCCAACTCCTTCACAATGTCATTTCCTGCCATGTCTTGACCTGAACAATACCATATTGTGTTAATGCAAATTTAAAGTGTGTCACTTTATTCGTCGGTAAGAAATGTGATGAATTGTCAGCACTGATACTTTTATGTGCAAAACATGTCATCTGTCTGCTTGTTTATCTTTTAGAGTGAGGAAGATATAAATGTTGAATAAGCGCAGTCTCATCATCTTGCTCAGCTGCTTGTGCTGCAGCTCCCCAGCAGGGCTAACCTTTCCTGAACTCTATTGAAGTGTTGTCGGTTTTGTATATTATGCCCAGTGTATGTAATCTGCTGTCTGCTTGTGCTTTATTATCATAGTGGCGAACTTTGATGCCTAGTGAATGTAATATGCCGTAATTTCTTTATTGTATAGTCTAGGTTTTTTCTTATTCACGATGTTGTAGTTATTTTACTGTATATATATCTTGTCTTCGCAGTAAACCGACCAAACCGTAAAATTACGGCACATAATCGGGCCGTCCTGCAATCGCGATGTAGGTTGGGCCTGAAACATGCCGAATAGCTCACGGGCCGGCAGCAGCCCGAAATGAACCCCGGCCCATGATTGTGCGAACCAAATCACGGGCTTTTAACTGGCCAAAAAATTGTCTCGGTCCTTGTTTGGCCCAATCAGATATCGGCTGCGAGCAGGCCGGATGCGAACCGGGTCGTAGTTAGGCCCAACTATATGACGGGATTTTAACAGGCTGAAATTAATATAGGGCCGAAATGTTAAACGGGCCCTTAACAGGGCAAAACTAATATCAGGCCGAATTACTAAGTGGGCCTTTAGCAAGTGGGCCCAAAAGCATAGTGTCCAGTTGACGGGCCGAATCTGATATGGGCCATGATTGAGCCCAAAGCCTCTTAAAGGGTCGGACCTGATCTGGGCCGTAATTTGGCCCAGAACGTGGTAGGCCTTTAACGGGCGGTGTCTCATATGGGCCACTATTAGGACCGGAGCGTGGCAGGCCAATAATGGACCAGATCAAATATGGGTCGGCATTTGGCCCAAAACATGGCACGCAGTTAATGGGCTGGCCTACTAGGCTCCTCAAAATCTAGTGGGCCTACAGCTAGGCCGGCCCATTAATGTCGGCGAAATCTCGTGGGCCTTTAGCTGGGCCAGCCCATTATAATCCGCAAGAATCTTGTGGGCCTTTACCTGGGCCGGCCCATAATGGCACACAAAAATCTTGTGGGCCTTTACCTGGGCCGGCCCATTATGGCCCGCAAAATCTTGTGGGCCTTTAGCTGGGCCAGCCCATTATGGTCCGCAAAATCTCGTGGGCCTTTAGCTGGGCCGGCCCATTATGGTCCACAAAATCTTGTGGGCCTTTAATTAGGTCGGCCCATTTAAACTTGTTGGGTCGTGCCACGTGTCGACTATCATAGGCGCCTTCTGTCCAGTGAGTGGATGACATCTGTCCCGACGATGAGCCGACACGTGTTTCCTCTAGCCAATGATGATTTTACATGTGGAAAATCCCCATTGGTCGGGGCTGTTAACGGGTTATCGGATCCAAAACCCGACCCGATAGCTTAACGGCGTTCCATTACGGTGGATGCCATGTGTCGGTCACCCTTGACGAAAGCACTTCTGTGACGCGCGATCTATCGTCATGGAATTGGACACTTCCATGATGATAATTTTGGTAATATCATGGAACACTTCTACGACAGCATAGGTATGACTATCTTGATTCTGTCATAAATTTTTCATGGATGTACCTGCATGACGAAAAAGCGACCTACTATGACAAACACGTATCATCACGGAAGTGTATTTTTTTGTAGTGCTTGCTATTAGTTTAGCAGGGAGGTACCAAAGTGATCCAGGAGTGGATCACTGGACATCGGTCAAGAACATCCTAAAATACCTAAAAAGGACTAAGGATATGTTTCTCATTTATGGAGGTGACAAAGAGCTCGTCGTAAATGGTTACGTCAATGCAAGCTTTGACACTGATCCGGACAATTCTAAATCGCAAACCAGGTATGTGTTTATATTGAACGGTGGAGCTGTTAGTTGGAGCAGTTCTAAACAAAGCGTCGTGGCAGGATCTACGTGTGAAGTGGAGTACATAGCTGCTTCAAAAGCAGCAAATGAAGGAGTCTGGATGAAGGAGTTCATATCCGATCTAGGTGTCATACCTAGTGCATCGGGTCCAATGAAAATCTTTTGTGACAATACTGGTGCAATTGCCTCGGCAAAGGAATCCAGATTTCACAAGAGAACCAAGCACATCAAGAGACGCTTCAATTCCACCTGGGATCAAGTCCAGGTGGGAGACATAGAGATTTGCAAGATACATACGGATCTGAATGTTGCATACCCGTTGACTAAGCCTCTTCCACGAGCAAAACACAATCAGCACGAAGACTCCTTGGGTGTTAGAATCATTACCGTGTAATCTAGATTATTGACTCTAGTGTAAGTGGGAGACTGAAAGAAATATGCCCTAGAGGCAATAATAAAGTTATTATTTATTTCCTCATATCATGATAAATGTTTATTGTTCATGCTAGAATTGTATTAACCGGAAACATAATACATGTGTGAATACATAGACAAACATAGTGTCACTAGTATGCCTCTACTTGACTAGCTCGTTGATCAAAGTTGGTTATGTTTCCTAACCATAGACATGAGTTGTCATTTGATAAACGGTATCACATCATTAGGAGAATGATGTGATTGACTTGACCCATTCCGTTAGCTTAGCACTTGATCGGTTTAGTTTACTGCTATTGCTTTCTTCATGACTTATACATGTTCCTATGACTATTAGATTATGCAACTCCCGATTGCCGGAGGAACACTTTGTGTGCTACCAAACGTCACAACATAACTGGGTGATTATAAAGGTGCTCTACAGGTGTCTCCAATGGTACTTGTTGAGTTGGCATAGATCGAGATTAGGATTTGTCACTCCGATTGTCGAGGAGGTATCTGTGGGCCCTCACGGTAATGCACATCACTATAAGCCTTGCAAGCAATGTAACTAATGAGTTAGTTGCAGGATTATGCATTACGGAACGAGTAAAGAGACTTGCCGGTAACGAGATTGAACTAGGTATTGAGATACCGACGATCGAATCTCGGGCAAGTAACATACCAATGACAGAGGGAACAACGTATGTTGTTATGCGGTTCGACTGTTAAAGATCTTCGTAGAATATGTAGAAGCCAATATGGGCATCCAGGTTCCGCTATTGTTTATTGACCAGAGAAGTGTCTCGGTCATGTCTACATAGTTCTCGAACCCGTAGGGTCCGCACGCTTAACGTTCGTTGATGATATAGTATTTATGAGTTATGTATGTTGGTAACCGAATGTTGTTCGGAGTTCTGGATAAGATCATGGACATGACGAGGAACTCCGGAATGGTTCGGAGATAAAGTTTGATATATGGGATAATAGTGTTTGGTCTCCGTAAGGGGTTCCGGATGTTTCCCGAAATGTTTGGGTACGAGAAAACTTTATTTGGGCCAAAGGGGAAAGCCCACAAGGTTTTTGGAAAGCGCAAAAGGAAGTTTTGCGTAGTCCAGGGGCCAGACGCCAGGGTCCCTGGCGTCTGGGTCTAGACGCCGGGAACCCTGGCGTCTAGCCCTGGAGTCCGAGAAGGACTCTTGCCTTTTGGATGAAACCGACTTTGTGGAGGCTTTTACTCCAAGTTTCGACCCCAATGCTCAACATATAAATAGAGGGGTAGGGCTAGCACCCAACACACATCAAGAAACACCAAGCCGTGTGCCGGCAACCCCGTCCCCTCTAGTTTATCCTCCGTAATAGTTTTCGTAGTGCTTAGGCGAAGCCCTGCGGAGATTGTTCTTCACCAACACCGTCACCACGGCGTCGTGCTGCCAGAACTCATCTACTACTTCACCCCTCTTGCTGGATCAAGAAGGCGAGGACGTCATCGAGCTGAACGTGTGCTGAACGCGGAGGTGCCGTACATTCAGTACTTGATCGGGACAGATCGTGAAGGTGTACGACTACATCAACCACGTTGATAAACGCTTCCTCTTTCGGTCTACGAGGGTACGTAGACATATTCTCCCCTCTCGTTGCTATGCATCACCATGATCTTGCATGTGCGTAGGAAATTTTTTGAAATTACTACGTTCCCCAACAGAACCATGGTTGTACTGGCCCACAAATTAGCCCCAACAAACATAATCGAGACTCGTCCAGATTGCACACTTACACCGTTGGGCAGAGAACCAGCTACAAGCCATCTAACCCCAACCCCAGCGGATAGTAACCCACTTCTAGTTGACAAAGCACCATGTCCACCACAGAGTACCCCCACACGAGCAGTTTGTAAAGCAACTGCAGTGCCCAAAGCATGAAGACCACCACAACAAACCCAAACTCCACGTTTAAGGCTGAAGAGCAACTATTCTCAGGTCAGATTCCGTAGCTATGGTCCATACTCCTTTGTTGTTGCGTCACTGTATTTACTCATACCAACTACTTTCGAATTTGAAGGATCCAGTTGAAACTCCAATGGCGCAACAAGTATGCTTTAAACCTATTTCTTTAACTGGATTGTTGTTCTAAGTTCTTGTTCTATGTTGATTTCAGTTTCAGTTGTATAAACAGTTATGTTCTCATGTGATGCACATTACAAGTGTTGCCAATGTTGTGTAGTTTCTCACACTTATATTCTTTCTATGTTGTCGTGTCTTAAAAATATATGAGTTGAACTGTGTCTCTATCTTGATTTGGCAACATAAAATAGAATGATATGGACAATACAGTGACCATACTACATAGATATATGTTTATTTCATGCTATTATCCTGTCCATCTTACTACTGAACCGGTTTACCAAAATGAGTTTCGTATACTAAATGCTAAACTTGTGATGTGTCTGCTTGTTTCTCTTGTAGTATGCGAACAGAATATTGGAGAAGAGTACCCCACTATGAAATGGTAGAGAAAGTAATGCAGATAAGGTTCAAGATAGTGAGACAGGCCTGTTGGTCTCCAAGAAAGGTGATAAAAATGATCTTGTTGACAATGAGAAAACCCCATAGTCCCGCATTGATGTAGTGTTCGAGTACTAGCTAGTACCGCTGGCACAAGCTCTTCGAACTCGCTGCCTAAATCACTCCGGCTTCTTTAGTCTCAGCTACAAGCTGAAAGGCATCAGTCAGCTGTGCTGCGACAAGAAGCCGAAGGACCGAGGAAGTCCCTGCAGAATTCAGATGCATACTTTCTTGTGCAATAGCAAGTGCTGCAGGATTTAAGCGTCAAACAAGAGAAAGTTAATAAGCTTGCTAAGCATCTTCCCAGCATTATGGGTACCCAGGATATTGTTTCTTGAGCTCTTCTGAAGTGGTTTCAGTTCTGGACTTGTTTTGCTGCGGTGTTTATTTGCACTGGTCGACAAGTTTGACAACCAGTGTATATGATATGCGACTTTGTTCCCTATATTTGCACTGGTGGCGAACTTTGATGCCCAGTGGATGTAATATGTATAATAGGCGTGATAGCCTAGCGTAAGTTGCTTGCTTATTTATTTCCTTGTTGTCTTGTTTATTTGTTTTCTTATAGTCAGTGCAGTTCTTTTTCCGCGGTTTGCTAGTGGCCGCAATAACCTATTTTTAAAACTAGTCCACAATAACCATGGGCTACATATTTACTGTAGTTACCATGGGCCTCCTGCGGGCCGTAGAAACAATGGGCCTTCTAAGGGTCGTCGAAACGATGGGCCTTCTACGGGCCATAGCATCAATGGGCCTTCTACGAACCGATTGATCGATCGGCCAAACATGGGCCAATAACATATCGCATTATGGGCCATAAATGGGCTAGATTTGGAATCGTCCATTCATGGGACGGCCATAATGGACCGTCGTTAATCTACCGTATTTGATGATGCTACGAAAACGGTCGAACGGATTAACGGGCCATAAATGGGCCGATTGTAATCACGGGCTGAATTTGGCCCACAAGTAGAAAAGGCCAGTAATGGGCCGTAAGTAACCGAATGCTGGAAATATGCCCTAGAATAAATGGGCCCTTAGAAGGCCGAAAGATAACACAGGTTGGAAATGGCCCAATCGAATAACGGGCCATTAATGGGTATAAAGCGGTACACTGTTCATTACGGGCCAGATTCACCACAGGCCGTTAATGGGCCAAGAGTTACAAATGGCCTCGTATGGGCCGAAAGACATCAGGGGCCATATATGGGCCGGAAGTTACAACGGGCTGGAATCATATTGGAAGGCCCAGATGAAGCTACTGGGCTTAATTCCGGTAGGCCGTAACGGGTCGTGAGTTAGCGGGCCGTAAATGGGCTATATACGAATAGGCCATTAATAGGCTTTCCGTGGGCCGGCCCGTTACCGTTTGACCGAAATGGGCCTCTGTTGGGCCATGCCACGTGTCGACGTATCATAGGCGCCTCCAGTCCAATGAATGGATGACATCTGTCCCAATAGTGAGCCAACACGTGTTTCCTCTGGCCAATGACAATTTTACACGTGGAAAATCCTCATTGGTCCGGGTTGTTAGCGGGTTATCGGATCCAAAACCGGGCCCGATAGCTTATCGGCGACCCGTTACGGTGGATGCCACGTGTCGGTCACCCTTGAGCAAAGCACTTCCATGACGCGCGATTTATCGTCATGGAAGTGGACAGTTCCGTGATGATAATTTTGGTAATGTCATGGAACACTTCTATGACAGCACATGTATGACTATCTTGATTCTGTCATAAAATTGTCATGGATGTACATGCATGAAAGAAAACATGACCTACTGTGACAAACACGTATCATCATAGAAGTGTCTTTTTTTGTAGTGTCAGGAGGTTCGTCCTCGACTGGATCCTTTTCATCATCGCCGTCGCCTTCTTTAGGTGTGCTCACCATATATACGTCGTATGAGGAAGTGGCCGTCCAGCGCCTGGTGAACAGCGGGTTTTGGACCTGCTCCCTGATACGTCTCCAACGTATCTATAATTTTTGATTGTTCCATGCTATTATATTATTTGTTTTCGATGTTTAATGGGCTTTAATATGCTCTTTTATATTATTTTTGGGACTAACCTATTAACCAGAGGCCCACTGCCAGTTTCTGTTTTTTTGCCTATTTTAGAGTTTCACAGAAAAGGAATACCAAACGGAATGAAACCTTCGCGATGATCTTTCTTGGACCCAAAGCAATCCAGAAGACTTGGAGTCGAAGTCTGGAACTCCGCGAGGCGGCCACAAGGCAGGA
Organism: Triticum aestivum; assembly: GCF_018294505.1. NCBI lineage: Eukaryota > Viridiplantae > Streptophyta > Magnoliopsida > Poales > Poaceae > Triticum > Triticum aestivum. The sequence goes on from NC_057797.1 coordinate 502,488,819, forward strand.
GGGCGCGCCCAGGGGGTAGGCACGCCCCCACCCTCATGGGCCCCTCGTATCTCCACCGACGTACTTCTTTCGCCTATATGTACTCTTATAACCTAGATCGATCACAGAGAGCCACAAAACCACTTTTCCACCGCCGCAACATTCTGTACCCATGATATCCTATCTTGGGGCCTCTTCCAGCGATCTACCTGTCGTGGTTCTAAGTCTGACAGTAGAATGGGGGGTAGGAATGTAGAGGCTAGATCCTAGCTATGGAGGAGTTGTACATGCGAGTTTTACGAGTTCAGGCCCTTCTCGGAGGAAGTAACAGCCCTACGTCTCGGAGCCCGGAGGCGGTCGACTGGATTATATGCGTGTGTGTTACAGAGGGTGCGAACTCTTCTCCCTGAGGAGGGGGTGGCTTATATAGAGTTCGCCAGACCCCTCCCGCCCTCAGTTACAAAGGGTTTAAGGTACATAAAGATGGAGACGTTACTGGTAATGCCTGCAATAAAGATACACAATGACCATTAAAGCTATGACTTAATTCTCGACCGTTGCAGAGTGGAGTGGCTCTAGATCTTCTGGTAGTCGAGTGATTATCTATACGGTCGAGTGTCTTCAAGATTGTCGAGTGGAACATAACTTCATGGTCGAGTGGATGATGTTTTTTCTTCGAATGCTCCCGGTTCCTTTAGAGATGTCCTTGGGGAGGGTATCTTGGACAGATCAATGACCCTGCCCTAGGTACATAGCTTCATTATTAGCCCCGAATGGATCAGGGTTTGAGTGAGGAAGGAGTTGAGAACACTTCTGACTCATTTTTCGTGCTATGAGTATATCTTGTTCTGGATCGATGAACTGAGCGGATGATACCAACTTCTTTTTCAGTCGCCTTGATCCATTCTTAGCTTTTGTCGAGTGAACTTTTACTGAAGAGTTTTGAGTGATGATGTGGAGGATGTCTTCCGTCTAATAAGCTGTTCCGCTGTTCGCGGATTTCGCGGGATTCGAATTTTGGGAAGTGCGCCGGACGGGTGAGGCCGTGGTAATCGGGACGGATTAGGAAGGTCGCCTTGATTCCGCGCCACCTTTTTTGCCACGTATCACGCGCGCGACTGCTGCGGGATTTGATAAGATCGTCCGGGCCTACAAGTCAGTCACTCGGAAGTGTCCTTATAAAAGGCACCGGACCGGGCTTTTGAACAGTGTGTCATCATTCTCCGTATTCTTCCTCAGATTTCTCCGTTGCGCCTGCTTCCGCTCTCGGTGTCATAGCCCCGCTCAGACTCGATTCGCTGCCATGGGGAAGGAGAAGACGGTGGCGTTGGAGCGTGCAAAGAAGGCGACAACGAAGGTGAAAGGAAAGAGGACCAGCCGGGGTGGATCCTCGTCAAGGTCCAGCCTGCCGCCGGGCTAGATCCAGGGCGACTGGATCCGCTCGACGATCAGCCAAGACGACCTCGACGATCTCGTTGAGGGGGGACTGATCCCCCACGAATCAGCGCGGCTCCCGGGGAACGAGACCGAGCCGCGGCCGCAGGAGGGTGAGTGCGTCCTCCTCGCCACTCATGTCGACCGCAGGTTTTCTTTGCCTCGCCACCCTTTCTTTTGTGGTTTTTTGAACTTCTTCGGGGCTCAACTCCACCACTTTACTCCAAACACCATCGTGTACCTTGCTGCCTTCGTGTCAATGTGTGAAAATTTCTTGGGTTGCTGACCGCACTGGGGGTCTCTTCAAGCACATATTCACATGTCACTCCCAGTCGGTCAAGAAGGCCAACCCGAGTGACGAGAGGATGCACGTGATACAGATGTGCGGGGGCCTTGGAATTCAAATGAGGAACAAGAGTACCTTCCCAGCTATGATCCTTCCCGACTCATTCCGGGGCTGGCAGTCGACCTGGTTTTACTGCAAGGATCAGCCGACCCCGGGTCAGTCGACTGGACTTCCCCCCTTTTCTCTGGCTCGAGTGGAGAAGCCCTCCTCCTTGAGGGTGATCCTAGAAGAGAAGGCGCAGGTGAAGGTGTTGGTCAAGTGGGTCGTCCACCTTGTCCGCGATGGAGTGACTGGTATGGACCTACTGGAGGTCTTCCTCAGTCGACGCATCCAACCACTCCAAGCCCATGACCATCTGATGTGGATGTACTCGGGACTCGAGGATTCCACTCGGATCCACCCGGAGGACGTCAGTGAGGACACGGTGGAGAAGTGGCTGAGAGGGATCACCGGCAACAAAGATAATCCCCGGGGGTCCAGGAGGGTGATTCCATTCGAGCATTCGCGCCAGCCGGAATAGGTATGACTCTGCATTGTCGAGCGTCTTCTTAATTCACTACGTAAAGTCTTGTTGACGGTTGACAGTATTTCTTTTGTTCATTGTCTTTTCAGGCTCTTATTGATATGTACTCGATGCCCAATGGAGTGCAGGAGAAAAATGTCGAGGAGGGGGCGAGTAAGGGCGAAAGTGGCGAGTGGCACTCGGATGTAGAGGAGGAGGAGAGCGATGACTTGAGTGATGAAGAAGAGGTCGACTCGCCCCCTAGCAGGGAGAGGAGGTCCAAGCACGCTCACGACCCGGCGAGCACCCCTGACCTGGCGGCCGCACCGACTGGGCCATCTTCGAAGCACCCTCAGACATCTTCCCCGGCGTCGACTGAGAAGGTATCGAAACAACTCAAGATTGCCTCCTGTGCCGAAAGCTTTGAAGGCTACCTCCTCCAAACCACCGAAGGCTTTGCTCAGAATCAAAGTGACCATCCCCACCATCTCCGGGTAATCATCTGACCTGATCTTTTGGTCGACTCGAGCAACAGAACATAATCGACTGAATGTTGACATTTGTAGTGCTGCTACATCTGGAACTTCTTCCTACCAATACCGAGACGAGGACATGGAAGACGCAGTTACCTCCAACCCAGGTAAAGCTCTCATGATCTTGTTCTTGGTTATTGGGTCGATTAAATTCTTGCGATTCACTTGGGGTCGACTGATTTATCTGCAGCCCCACCCAACATCATCGATCTTCCGGATGATGATGAAGATGTGGCCCCTAGGCCTAGAAAGAACAAAAAAGTAGCAGCTGGCAAGACGTCTCAGCAGGGACCGATGACAACACCAACCGTCCGGCAATCTGAAGACGCAGGTGGGGCCTCTGTAACTTTCGCTGCCCCATTGTCGAGTGAGCACCCTACACCGTCGATTGTACCGGTGTTTTCTTCAGTCGTCCAACCTCGCGCTTCGGAGCTCCAAGCTGCCGCACCTGGATCGTCTGCCCCCTTCTTCACCAAATACCATGTTCCGGAAAGTCAGTCGGATGCGGCTGCGGAGGCCATCCATCAGGCTAACGTGATGATGGAGCGGATGAAGACAATGCACGAGAACAGCCAGGCTGCTTACGATGCCAGCGCAGCTCTCCGGGCCAATGTCCAGGTAAGTAGGCTTTCGACTGACCTTGTTCTATTAGGATATGCTACCTGAAATATTTTCTTTCATAAAATCTCTTATTGTTTGCATCGAATCTGTACACCCACTGGGTGTTTTATTGTCTTTGGTATTTGCGCTCTTCCACTCGGCCTGGGCGAGTGGGATCTGAACCGGTGGGGGCACGCTAAGTGCACCCGCTGGGTGTAGTCCCCGAGACCGCAGTCGACTGCGGGCAGTCGAGTGGGGTCTGAGTACTTTTTACTTTCTTTTCTTACACTCGAACCGGGTGGACCGGTCGAATGGGATCTGAACCAGTGGGGGCACGTCAAGTGCACCCACTGGGTGTAGTCCCCGAGACCGCGGTCGACTGCTGGCAGTCGGCCGGGGTCTGAATAGTTCTTTTCTCTTTTTTTACTCGACCCGGGCACACCGGTCGAGTTGGGTCTGAATCAGTGGGGGCACGCCAAGTGCACCCGCTGGGTGTAGTCCCCAAGACCGCAGTCGACTACGGGCAGTCGAATGGGGTCTGAGTAAACTTTTAAGTTTTATTCACTCGGAAGTAAGTAATCTTTGATCTTGTTGATTAACACGTGTTTTACCTTCTGCAGAAATCTTGTACTCTCATTTCTAAGTTTGCCGAATTTGAGGATAAGCAGAGGCAACTCAACCTCGACTTGGAGCTGGCCCAACAAAAGTTGAAGAAAGCTCAAGATGAAGCTGCTGGTATGGAAGGTAACTGCCTGTCGACTGTTCATGTCGATCGTCTTTTAAGATATTTCTTCCATCTCTTGTTTGATCCGATTGCTTCTTTTGCAGAGAAAATGAGGTTCTCTGGAGAAGAAGGACTCGGACCTTACAGTTGTGCAGAAGGAAGCTCAAGATAAGACTGCCCTTGCAGACCAGAAGCTGGCTTCGGTCGGAGCATTGGAAGGAGAGGTGAACAAGCTGAAGTCCTGTCTCAATGAGTCCAACCGAGAGGTAACTCGTCTGAAGAAGGATAAGATTGCTCTGAATGAGAAGCTGGAGTCCGCGGTCCGTAAGAGAAATGACACGGAAGCCTATCTGAGAACTCTTGCTAAGAAGCTCTATCTTATGCTGGAAGGTACTCCTTTTAATCCGACTGCTTTACTGCTTGCAAGTTAATCCTGTCTGGTCGACTCACTAATTCTTTGACTGTAGAATTCTGCCAAAACTTTGACAAGGAAACTGGACGGATCGAGACGGGTTTAGACCCTATCGTTTCTCTGGTCGGCGATGAAGCTGCCATGAACGTGCTTCGACTGGAATCCCGTGTCTCTAGCGTCACAAGTTACCTCGCTCGTGTGAAGGTGGCAGTTTCACGGATCGACTCATCAGTCTGGCCAAGGGAGACACTTCAAAATGACCTCGAATCTCTGATGGCTCGGCTCAACGAGATTCCTGGTTGAGTGCAAGAGTGGAAGAAGTCCTCTGCCCAGTATGGTGCTGACGTGGCATTGTCCTTGGTAAGGGTCCACCGCAAGGAAGCTCGTGAAGACAAGCCGGCGGCGATCAAGGTCGCCAACACCAAAAGGCACGACTTCCAGTCCTTTATGGAGACTTTCATCGCTGCTGCCACTCGGATCGTCGATGGAATCGACTTGGACGAATTCGTCGAACCCGCCAATCCTCCTCCTGCCGAGTGAACAAACTATGAGATTTAAACTTGTCTTAAATTTGCCTTGGAATGCCGAATGGTTGTTGTAATCATTAAACTCCTTTGGGCTTGATGCTCGAATACTTTTGATTTGTCGCTTGGAACTTTAGGATTTATCCGAACTGCTTCTGAATATGCTTGTGATTGCTTTTGGAATCTGCTCCCTATTTGGAGTGACCTTCGTGTTTGAGATGCATCCTTGAAACGGAGACTTCAATCGAACTGCGCCTTGTCGTCCTTGCGGACAAGGATGGAGCGCACGTTGTATTTGTGGTGTAGCTCGAAGGAGAAGGTTGCAGTCGACCTGCGCCTCGTCGTCCTTGCGGACAAGGATGGAGCACATGTTGTATTTGTGGCGTAGCTCGAAGGAGGAGGTTGCAGTCGACCTGCGCCTCATCGTCCTTGCGGACAAGGATGAAGCGCATGTTGTATTTGTGGGCGTAGCTCAAAGGAGGAGGTTGCAGTCGACCTGCGCCTCGTCGTCCTTGCGGACAAGGATGGAGCACACGTTCTATTTGTGGCGCAGCTCCAAAGGAGAAGCACGGCTCACCACTCGGTAGGTTTTTACAAACTTAGGCGAGTACTGGACCGCAGCTAAGCCTCCGAGTGGGAGGATTACTCACCACTCAGTAGGATTTTACAAACTTAGGCGAGTACTGGACTACAGCTAAGCCCCCGAGTGGGACGATTGCACAGCACTCGGTAGGATTTTACAAACTTAGGCGAGTACTGGACTGCAGCTAAGCCCCCGAGTGGGAGGATTGCTCACCACTCGGTAGGATTTTACGAACTTAGGCGAGTACTTGACTGCAGCTAAGCCTCCGAGTGGTAGGATTTCTCACCACTCAGTAGGATTTTACAAACTTGGGCGAGTACTGGACTGCAGCTAAGACTCCGAGTGGGAGGATTGCTCACCACTCGGTAGGATTTTACAAACTTAGGCGAGTACTGGACTGCAGCTAAGCCTCCAAGTGGGAGGATTGCTCACCACTCGGTAGGATTTTACAAACTTAGGTGAGTACTGGACTGCAACTAAGCCCCCGAGTGGGAGGCTGGCTCACCACTCGGTAGGATTTTACAAACTTAGGCGAGTACTAGACTGCAGCTAAGCCCCCGAGTGGGAGGATTGCTCACCACTCGGTAGGATTTTAGAAACTTAGGCGAGTACTGGACTGCAGCTAAGGCCCCGAGTGGGAGGATTGCTCACCACTTGGTAGGATTTTACAAACTTAGGCGAGTACTAGACTGCAGCTAAGCCCCTGAGTGGGAGGATTGCTCACCACTCGGTAGGATTTTACAAACTTAGGCGAGTACTGGACTGCAGCTAAGCCCCCGAGTGGGAGGATTGCTCACCACTCGGTAGGATTTTACAAACTTAGGTGAGTACTGGACTGCAGCTAAGCCCCCGAGTGGGAGGCTGGCTCACCACTCGGTAGGATTTTACAAACTTAGGCGAGGACTGGACTATAGCTAAGCCCCCGAGTGGGAGGCTGGCTCACCACTCGGTAGGATTTTACAAACTTAGGCGAGTACTGGACTGCAGCTAAGCCCACGAGTGGGAGGCTGGCTCACCACTCGGTAGGATTTTCTTTCGAACTTAGGCGAAACGGATTCGCGGCTAAGTCACCCACTGGGGGTTTCCAGACGTAAATAAAAGCAACAACAATCGTTTGAGAGGACTGTAAAGCTCTTGTCTTTGATGAACAAACTACAAAGGTATTTCTTATTACATTTTATTCGAACGAGTACTTAAGTAAAAAAGGGGCGGAGCAGCTCCGCATTCCAAGCCAGTGGCTCGTCCTTCTTATGCTCGACACTGTAAAGGTGGTATGCTCCATTGTGGAGAACTCGGGTGACAATGAAGGGACCCTCCCAAGCTGGGGAGAGCTTGTGTGGTTTCTGCTGATCTAGTCGAAGAACCAAGTCTCCCTCTTGAAAGGCTCGACCCTTCACGTGTCTAGCGTGGAATCGACGCGAGTCTTGCTGATAAATGGTCGACCGGATCAAGGCCATCTCTCTTTCCTCCTCTAGGAGGTCGACTGTGTCCTGCCAAGCTTGTTCTGCTTCATCTTCAGAGAAGAGCTCAACTCGTGGTGCATTATGAAGCAAGTCACTCGGTAGAAGAGCTTCGGCCCCATAGACCAAGAAGAATGGAGTTCGGCCAGTCGACCGATTGGGAGTTGTCCTCAATCCCCAGAGAACTGATGGAAGTTCATCAACCCAGGCGCCCGCTGCATGCTTGAGATCTCGCATCAGTCGAGTTTCAGTCCTTTGAGAATCAGGCCATTTGCTCTTTCTGCTTGTCCATTCGACTGGGGATGGACGACTGAAGTGTAGTCGACTCGTGTGCCTTGTGAGGCGCAGAAGGTTCTGAAATCATCAGAATCGAAGTTCGATCCATTGTCAGTGATGATGTTGTGCGGAACCCCATATCTGAAAATCAACTCTCTGATGAAGCTGACAGCAGTACTAGCTTCAAGATTCTTAATAGGCTTGGCTTCGATCCATTTGGTAAACTTGTCGACTGCTACAAGAACATGAGTGAAGCCGCTCCTACCAGTCCTCAGTGGACCAACCATGCTCAATCCCCAAACAGCAAAGGGCCAGGCGAGTGGGGTGGTCTTCAGGGCTGATGCAGGTTTGTGCGACATATTGGAGTAGATCTGGCAGCCTTCACATCTGTCGACTATATCTTTCGCCATTTCATTTGCTCGCGGCCAATAAAATCCAGCTCGGTATGCTTTAGCCACAATGGTCCGAGAGGATGCATGGTGACCACAGGTCCCCGAATGGATGTCGTGGAGGATCACTCGGCCTTCTTCTGGTGTTATACATTTCTGGCTGACCCCAGTTGCACTTTCTCTGAACAGTTGTCCTCTTATTACAGTAAAGGCCTTGGACCGACGGACGATCTGTCGAGCCTCTTCTTCATCCACTGGGAGCTCTTTCCTAAGGATATATGCAATGTATGGCACTGTCTAGCCGGGAGTGATGACCAATACCTCCGTGACCAAGTTGACCACGGCTGGGATGTAAAGCCCACGATGCGGCTATATCTTCCATGTGTCGAAGTACGACTTAGAGGCATAACCGCATTGGAAGCAATGTCGCAAGTGGGGTAATCTTTACACAACCCATGTACTGAATAAGAAAAGAGGTACATAGTTGGCTTACAATCGCCACGTCACACAATAGCATAAATATAACATTACATTCATCCAGATACAATCATGGTCCGACTACGGAACCAAAATAAAGACAACCCCAAATGCATAATGTCCCCGATCGTCCCAACTGGGCTCCACTATTGATCGTCTGGAAAGGAAATGTAGTATCGTCCTGAGTCCTCATCGAACTCCCACTTGAGCTCAGTCAAATCTCCTGGAGTGGTATCATCGGTCCCTGCATCGGGTTTTGAAGGAATCTATGAGTCACGGGGACTCAGCAATCTCACACCCTCGCGATCAAGACTATTTAAGTTTTTAGGTAGGGAAAAGGTATGAGGAGGAGCCGTAGCAAGCACTAGCATGTATGGTGGCTAACATACGCAAATGAGAGCGAGGAGAGAAGGCAAAGGCACGATCGATCAACTATGATCAAGAAGTGATCCTAGAACAACCTACGTTCAAGCATAACACGAGACCGTGTTCTCTTCCCGGACTCCGCCGAAAAGAGACCATCACGGCCATAAACTCTGTTGATTCCTTTTAATTAAGTTAAGTTTCAGGTTTTCTACAACCGGACATTAACAAATTCCCATCTGCCCATAACCGCAGGCACGGCTTTCGAAAGTTCAAATCCCTGCAGGGGTGTCCCAACTTAGCCCATCACAAGCTCTCACGGTCAACAAAGGATATTCCTTCTCCCAAGACAATCCGATCAGACTCGGAATCCCGGTTACAAGACATCTCGACAATGGTAAAACTAAACCAGCAAAGCCACCCGAATGTGCCGACAAATCCCGATAGGAGCTGCACATATATCGTTCTTAGGGCACACCGGATGAGCGCTCCGTACAACTAAAACCAAACCTCGAGTTTCCCCGAGGGGGCGCTACAAAGGGCTCTAGTTTGGACCAACACTCAAAGGAGCACTGGCCCGGGGGTTTAAAATAAAGATGACCCTTGAGTCCGCGGAACCCAAGGGAAAAGAGGCTAGGTGGCAAATGGTAAAAACCAAGGTTGGGCCTTGCTGGAGGAGTTTTATTCAAGGCGAACTGTCAAGGGGTTCCCATTATAACCCAACCGTGTAAGGAACGCAAAATCAAGTAACATAACACCGGTATGACGGAAACTAGGGCGGCAAGAGTGGAACAAAACACCAGGCATAAGGCCGAGCCTTCCACCCTTTACCAAGTATATAGATGCATTAAGATAGACAAGATATAATAATGATATCCCAACAATAAACATGTTCCAACAAGGAACAAACTCCAATCTTCACCTGCAACTAGCAACGCTATAAGAGGGGCTGAGCAAAGCGGTAACATAGGCAGACAACGGTTTGCTAGGACAAGGTGGGTTAGAGGTTGGCCATGGCAATATGGGAGGCATGATAAGCAAGTGGTAGGTATCGTAGCATAGGCATAGCAAAAGAGCAAGCATCTACCAAGCAAAGATAGAAGTGATTTCGAGGGTATGGTCATCTTGCCTACAAAGTTCTCCGAGTTGACGTTAGCTTGATCCTCGTAAGCGTACTCAACGGGTTCCTCGATCACGTACTCGTCTCCCGGATCTACCCAAAGCAAGAACACAAGCAAAGGGAGACACAATCAACCACGATGCAATGCGCAAGCAACATGATGCAAAACATGTCATGATATGCGGGATGTGATATGCGATGCATATGCATGTTTCGGAAAGGAAAGATTGAACCTGGCCTCAACTTGGAAAACCAAGAGTGCCACTGGAAACATGAGTTGATTTCGGTCGAAATCGATATAAAGATCACCGGAATCGGATGCACGGTTTGCAAATGGCAAGAAAAACAAATATGGCACCGATCTGCGATTAACAACAAGAGGCCGTCTAAATGCATCAAGAACAACAAGCTACTGCACTCTAACATAGCAACAAATCACATGGCAGGGACCCACTCAAGATGCTTGACAAAAGATGAACACTGAGCCACGGCTAATTCACACAATAGCAAGTTCAAACAAACATGACAAAAGCGCAAAAAATATCAGGTTACAGACTTGGTGAAAAATTACAACATGTCAGGAATTTAACATCAGAAAGCAATGTTTAGAGCAAGATAACAACATGCTACAGGAACATATCATGGCAAAGCAAGGCATTGCATGAAGCTACTCAAAGCATACAACAAAAGTCCCTTACTGACCATAAGCCAAAAGGGATTAGAAAATACAATGGCAACCATGTGAACATAGCAACTTTCGTTAACAGATTCAGACTTAACAGAAAACTGGAACATGGCAAAACAGATTCACGTAGGCATGCTTGCGAGCTCGATGCACTCACCACAAGGCATTGCATGACAAGCTAAGCATACACCCAGGAAGTAGACATGTCATAGAAGCTAAACATGGCAAGAACAACCTCATAGCATGCAAGGATAAACTATAACAACCTCGGCAAAAATGCTTAACACGTAAACATTCTGCCAGGAACATTTTTAGCAAAAGTAGAGCTCGATTGAGTCAAGCTAGGGTGCTCCATAATTGCAAACAAAGACATGGATGGATAGAGCATAACAATATCTCCAAAACATCCTTACTGAACATGCTCAAAAGAGGCATGGCTCACTCTGTAGCAACAAGAATACATGGCATAAAATTATTATCAAGGAAAAGACTTCGAAGATTTCTAAGTCCCTGAAATCAGCAACATTACGAGAGCTAATTTGCATGCTTGTGCTAGTCACCATAAAGATCACAAAAATACATGGCATACACCCCTGTAAAGACGGCATGGCATACCTCAAAACACATGTAGGGCTCAAGTTCATAGGAGGCACACATTAAACATGGCAAAAATGACAAATGTCCAATTACTGATAAGAATCTGAAACTAACATTGCGTAGCACTCTTGCAACAGCATTTTGGGCATCAATATGAACTCAAATGAACATGGTGCAATGGAATGAAATGAATTACTCATCGAGACGAACAATTTGACATGCTACACGCCCAAAACGGAGCCACGGATGCAGAGTTATGATGCGATGAAAAATGCTAAAAATTACTGGGACTTAGGCCAAAAATTTGGTCAACCTCCCAGATCTAGATCGGGGCGGCGCGAAAACCAAGGTCCACGGGAGATGGAGACCGCCGAAGTTGGAGGGGTTCGCCGGAGGAAGGTCACCAGAGGTCGGGGCGGCGAGATCCGGGCTGCTCCTGCCCGGATCCGGCCGGAACAGGCGCCGGCGACCGGGGGGGCCGGGGGGGGGGGGGGGGGGGGGACGGCGGGGAGCGACGAGGGGCGGCGGAGCTGGTGCGGCGGTCCGGTGGCGGCGGAGCAGCGGCGAGGCAGCGACTGGCCGGCGCGGCAAGGCGTGTGAGGCGGCGGCGGCGCGGTTGAGGCGGAGCGGGGCAGCGCGGGCGAGGGAGCCGGGCGGCGCGGCGAGGGAGTCGGGTGGCGGCGAGGCGGCCGGGAGGGCCTGCCCTGGGCCCGGACGGGCCGGCAAAGTGGGGCGCACGGGCGACGAGTGGGGAGGCGACACGTGGCGGTGCGGGATCCTGTCCGGTGGCTGGCGGACGCGTTCGGCCGCGCGGAGGTGAGGGGAGCTAGGGTTAGGGGTGGTTTGATCCGGGATTTTCGGTGGGAGTTGCCTTTTTATAGGTAGAGGGAGCTAGGAGGCTCCAAATTGAGCACGGTTTGCAGCCACGCGATCGTGATCGAACGACCGAGATGATGGAGGGGTTTTTGGTGGGTTTTGGGCCAGTTTGGAGAGGTTTTGGGCTGCAACACACACGAGGCCTTTTCGGTTCCTCGGTTAACCGATGGAGTATCAAACGAAGTCCAAATGGCACGAAACTTGACATGCGGTCTACCGGTAGTGAACCAAGGCTGCATGAAAAGTCTCGGTCCAATCTGAAAACGTTTAACATCCACACACGAAACGAGGTAAAAGGGGACACCGGAGGACATAGGAGTGCCGAAATGCAAAACGGATAATGGGGAAAATGCTCGGATGCATGAGACGAACACGTATGCAAATGCGATGCACATGATGACATGATATGAGATGCATGACAAAGACAAAAGCAACACGAAGACAAAAACCCGACAACGAGGAAATATCATAACTTAGTGCCGAAAATGGCAAGAGTTGGAATACAAATATGGCAGGTTACATACGGGGTGTTACAACACTCCACCACTACGAAAGGATCTCATCCCGAGATCTAGGACTGGAAAATCTCCGGATATTCGGAACGGAGGTGATCCTCGCGTTCCCAGGTGGCTTCACGGTCGGAATGATGTGACCACTTCACTTTAAGGAATTTGATAGACTTGTTGCGAGTCTTGCGCACAATTTTTTCAAGAATAGCAACGGGGTGCTCATGATAAGACATGTCTTCTTGGAGATCAATCTCTTCGAAGTTGATGGTGCGGTCAGGAGTCTTGAAACACTTGCGGAGCTGAGACACATGAAACACGTCGTGCACATTTGCAAAGTTGGATGGAAGCTCAAGTTGATAGGCGAGATCGCCTCTTTTGCCAATGATCTTGAAAGGACCCACGTATCTAGGGGCAAGCTTCCCTTTGATACTGAAGCGATGAGTACCTTTCATTGGAGAGACGCGGAGGTAGACATGGTCTCCGATCTCGAAGGCCAAGTCACAATGCTTGCTATCATAGTAACTCTTCTGGCGCGATTGCGCGGCTTTGAGATTTTCACGAATGACTTTGCACATTTCTTCAGCCTCTGTGATCAAGTCATTGCCAAGAAGTTGTCGTTCACCAGTCTCTGACCAATTAAGAGGAGTACGGCACTTTCTGCCATAGAGAATCTCGAATGGGGCCTTGCCCGAACTTGCTTGGAAGTTGTTGTTGTAGGAGAACTCGGCATATGGAAGACAATCTTTCCACTTCATACCGAAAGAAATGACACAAGCCCTGAGCATATCTTCAAGAATTTGATTGACTCGCTCGACTTGGCCACTAGTTTGAGGATGAAAAGTTGTGCTGACGCGGATGTTGGTGCCCATGGCCTTCTGAAAAGAATCCCAAAACTTGGAGGTGAAATGCTACCACGATCTGAAGATATCAACTGCGAAATGCCGTGTAGGGAGACAATCCTGGAGGTATATAGCTCTGCCAACTGAGCTGTTGTGATAAATTCTTTGATAGGAAGAAAATAAGCCACTTTAGTGAGCTTGTCGATGACAACGAAGATAGCATCATTGCCACGCTCGGACTTTGGAAATCCAGTCACGGAGTCCATCTCAATATGGTCAAACTTCCATTCTGGAATGGCAAGAGGTTGGAGGAGACTAGCTGGTCATTGGTGTTCTGCCTTCACTCTTCTACTGACATCACATTCGTTCACGAACTGAGCAATCTCGCGCTTCATTCGAGTCCACCAATACGACTGCTTGAGGTCCTGGTACATATTTGTACTTCCAGGGTGAATAGAGAGGAGTGAATTGTGAGCCTCATTCATAATTACTTTACGAAGGTCACCCTTAGGAACAACAATGCGATCCTCGAAGAATAGAGTATCCTTGTCATCAAGACGATAGCACTTGTACTTGGTTGACTCTTGGCAATCCCAATCTTCACATTCTTCACCATAGCATCAAGAAGTTGAGCCTCGTGAATCTGATCTTCCAAAGTAGGAGAGACTTGGAGGTTGGCAAGGAATCCTTGAGGAACAACTTGGAGATTAAGTTTGTGGAAAGCTTCACAAAGCTCTGGTTGGTAGGGCTTGATAATCAAACTATTACAGTAAGCCTTCCTGCTCAATGCGTCAGCAATTACATTGGCCTTAGGTGGAGTATATTCAATACTCGGATTATACTCTTGAATCATTTCGACCCAACGAGTCTGCCTGAGGTTGAGGTTGGGCTGAGTGAAGATGTACTTGAGACTCTTATGATCAGTGAAGATGTCCACTTTCCTTCCCAACAAGAGATGTCTACATGTTAAAAGAGCATGGACAACTGCCGCCAACTCAAGGTCATGAGTGGGGTAGTTCTTCTCGTTGGGCTTCAACTGGCGAGAGGTATAGGCCACAACTTTCTTCTCTTGCGTCAACACTGCACTGAGACCTTGAAGGGAAGCATCACATAAAACCGCGAATGGTTTGGATTCATCAGGAGGAGTCAGAACTAGAGCAGTAACTAACTTCTCTTTTAGGGTGTTGAAAGCGATGTCACATTCAGGCGACCAGACGTACTTCACATGCTTCTGGAGAAGGTTGGAAAGAGGCTTCACGATCTTAGAGAAGTTCTCAACGAACCTTCGACAATAGCTTGCGAGCCCAAGGAAGTTGTGGAGTTGCTTCACGTTCTGAGGCGGTTCCCAATTCACAATTGCAGACACCTTCTCAGGATTAATAGCTATACCCTTGGTGGAGATGATATGCCCAAGGTAGAGAACCTCATCGAGCCAAAACTCGCACTTTGAAAATTTCGCATAGAACTGTTGTTCTCTGAGTTTATCCAGCACCAATCTCAAGTGCTTGGCATGATCCTCCTTGTTCTTGGAAAAGACCAAAATGTCATCGAGGTAGACAAAGACGAAGGCATTTGTGTAGGCGTTGAAGATGAAGTTCATCATGCGAGAGAATGTTGGAGGAGCGTTGACAAGGCCGAAAGACATGACAGTGTATTCATATGAACCATAGCTTGTTCTGAATGATGTCTTGGGGATATCCTCTTCATGAATGCGAATCTGATGATAGCCCATATGGAGTTCAAGCTTAGAGAATACTTGAGCACATTTGAGTTGTTCGAAAAGCTCATTGATGTTGGGAAGTGAGTACTTGTTCTTTATGGTCTTCTTGTTCAATGGACGGTAGTTGACACAAAGTCGTTCCGTTCCATCCTTCTTCTTGATGAAAAGAACACCACAACCCCATGGAGAAGAACTTGGTCGGATGAGACCCATACGCTCTTGAATATCGAGTTGTTTCTTCAGCTCCTTCAACTCTTCAGGTCCAATCTTGTAAGGACGTTTGCAAACAGGTTTCGTGCCAGGCTCAAGATCGATGACGAATTCAACTGGCCGGTGTGGAGGCATCCCTGGAAACTCTTCTGGAAAGACGTCTTGATATTCGCAAACAACTGGAATTTGAGAGATGGCATCCAGCTCGCCCTTCTCATTGAGGGAAAACAGTCGAATGGTATCATCCCGAGCGGCAAAGATGATTACATCCTCAGACGAATGTGTCAATTGAATCTGCCTGGCAGCACAATCAAGGTGAGCCTTGTGCTTAGAAAGCCAATCCATTCCGAGAATAAGACCAATATCCGAGTCACCAAGAATAATAGGAGAAGCTAGAAATTTGTAGTCGCCCAACAAGATAGTAACATCCGGGACGCGGATATTAGCTGTCATTTGCTTGCCCGGGGACCCAATTGATAAAATTCTTGGAAAATGTTGATAATCGCACTCATACTTTGATGCAAAAGGTTTAGAAATGAAACAATGCGATGCACCAGTGTCAAAAAGAACTTTTGCAGGAACATCGTTAACAGGAAGGTTACCCATGATCACATCTGACGAGTCCTATGCCTGAGCTGTGTTCATCATGTTGACCTTTGCAAACTTGGGATTATGCTTGACCACTTCGGTGCTAGCAGATCTCACAGGAGGAGGAGGAGGAATACGCCTCTGATTGAAGCATTTGTTGGCATAGTGACCCTTCTACTGACACTTGTTGCACGTGACCTCTAAAAGCGGACGGTGATACGGAGCAGTTGATCTTGGAGCATGAGACGAAGTCTTGTTCTGAAAGCCTGGGTTGGGTGGGTGGGAAGATCCATTGCCACCTTTGCTCTTCTGCTGATAAAACTGACGGAACAGAGGAGGAGGAGGCAACCAATACTTTTGCTGCTTAGTTGCCACTTGAGTTGAGGAAGAAGGAGTTGCATCCCTGACTCGCTTCTTGGAAGCATCACACTTGAGTTGAGCAGTCTCTTGTTTCAGTGCCATGTTGTAAAACTCATCGTACTTCTTCGGCGCGCGAGAGCTAGTTGGAGATCTTCTCTGAGACCACCTCTGAACTGATAAATCATGCTCTTCTCGTCAGGGGCATCTTGCTTAGAGAAATGAGTGAGCTTCTGGAACATGATGTTATACTGGTAAACAGACAAGCTGCCTTGCTTCAGATTGCGGAACTCCTCATGCTTCCTCTCAACAACACTCTAAGGAATGTGGTGAGCTTTGAAGTCTTGACGGAATTCATCCCAGATAATCACACGACCTCCTCTGGAATCTTTGTATTGCTGATACCACTCTGCAGCTTGGTCTTTGAGTTGGAACGAGGCAAACTTGACAAAGTCCTCAGGCCTGACATTGCTGCACTCAAAATGCTTGCAGATATCCACGAGCCAATCATCAGCGTCTGTTGCCTCGACACAGTTACTGAAGGTCTTTGGCTGGTTTGCGAGGAACTGGTTGAGTGTAGCAAACTGATTCTGAAAGTTGCCATGGCCTTGATTTCCTTGGTTGCACTCTTGCAAGAGTTACATAAGTATCAGCGTGTTTGCATTGGTAGCGGCCATCATAGCTTGCCATGCCTCTGGAGGTGGAGGTGGTGGCGGCGGTTCAGGATTCTAACGCGTTGGAGGAGCCATCCTGAAGAGGGTGACATCTGTTAGCATCTTGACAGACATATATTCAAGCTGAATCAAATGGATCAAAATTGCAACATATAGTCTTAACATCCGAACAAGAATGAACGAATGCATTCCAATTGAAATGGTCACACTTCCATAAATTGAGAATCCACTTAGATAGAGGTAGATGAATAAAACAACAAGGTACGTGTAAGTGCATCTAGTGCCACCCCTAGTTGGTTTTGGAGTATTGACGACAAACCTAGTTGAGGGACTAATGTGTTTGTGAGAATTGCAGGATAACACAGGTAGAAGTCCCTCATTGATTCGGTTTTCCTACCAGAGATGACCCCTAAAAATGTATGAAGACATTGAAGTCAAAGGTGGTATATGAAGATATTCACATTGAAGACTATGACAAGAGAAGACACCACATGAAGCCTATGGAGCTCGAAGACTTAGATCTTTCGTAGTTCTCTTTTCTTCTGTGTTGAGTCATAGGAACCACCGTACTGTTAAGTGGGGTCCAAGAGAACCAGTCAGAATGAATAAAGTGATGCCTAACCTAAACCTATGTCTTCGAGTGAAGACTTTGAGAGTGAATCTTGTCCAGAGTCGGACAAGTAAGCTTTGCTTGTAGCCCAAGTAAAGTTGTCGTGTGAGTTTGAAATCTGACCGTTGGAACACGTGTCAGTTCCTTAGTGACCCAGGGTCATTTCGGACAAATCAGGTCGGGTTGCCAAGTGGCTATAAATAGCCCACCCCCTACAACCATAAACGGTTGGCTGCTCAGATTCAGAGTACGGCTTTTGTCATTTGAGAGCAACCCACCTTGAAGCCTTTCAGAGAGAATTCCTTGCGAGGATAAAACCCTAACCACCCAGAGCCAAAGAGAATTAGGCATCACTTAAGTCTTCTTGTCTGTGTGATCTGAAGACTTATTACACTTGAGGACTGTGCATCCTCCAGCCAGTTAGGCGTCGCGTTCTGAGCATCCAAGAGACATTGTGGATTGCCGGTGAACGAAGTCTGTGAAGGTTTGGGAGTCTACCTTGAAGACTTACCAGAGTGATTGGGCAAGGTCTGTGTGACCTTACCTCAAGGGGAATACGGTGAGGACTGGGTGTCCTGAGCTGCGTGTTCAGGACTGGGTGTCCGGGACTGTGTGTCCTAAGGTTTAAATACCTAGCCGCCCTAACCAGACGTACAGTTGTCACAGCAACTGGAACTGGTCCAACAAATCATTGTCTTCAGCGAGTCACTGGTTTCATCTGCCCTTCCCTTTACTTATTGTTACTCCTTGTGAAGTCATTGTATGTTCGCTTTATCTTTTGTCTTCACTGAGTGACTGCGTGTTCTGTGTGGCTTCACAATATCTTCCTACCTGATCCTTACTACATTGCCGCTATTAGTCATTGTGCTTTCACTCTATTGAATACTTGACTATGGCTTGCCTACTGTAGTCTACCTTCCGCTGTAGGGTAATAGGTTTATTTCTATTGTTTGTCTTCATAACTTCCACGTTTTGAAGACTTTCATAAAAATCGCCTATTCAACCCCCTCTAGTCGATATAACGCACTTTCAATTGGTATCAGAGCAAGGTGCTCCCTTGTTCTGTGTGATTCGGTTTAACCACCTGGAGTTTTAGCTATGTCGACTGCAGGGATAATTAAAGCCTCCGCTGCGTGCCCCGTCTTCGATGGAACTGAATATCCCTACTGGAAGAATAAGATGCGCATGCATCTTGAAGCCATTGACGTCGACCTATGGTATGTCGTCATGAACGGCGTTCCCAAGACTGGAGAAGGTGTCACTGCTGCTGATGTCAAGAAGTTCATTCAACTGGACTCTACTGCCAAGAATATCATCTGTGGTCATCTGACCAAAGGACAGTATGGCCGTGTGAGTGCTTTGGAAACATCTAAGCTGGTCTGGGACTGGCTCTCCAAGGTCAATGAAGGCGTCTCAACCCAGAGAGATCAGAGAATCAGTGTCCTTCGCAACCTCTTCAACCGCTTCAAGCGAAATGACAATGAGAATGTCCATCTCACATTTGACCGACTCACTGACATCACAAATGAGCTTCAAGCCCTCGGCTCTACTGAGATCACCAAGCATGAAGTCGTCAAGACACTACTGAGATCACTTGACAGTTCGTTTGACACCCTAGCCCTGATGAGATTCAAGAACGTCCTGATTTCAAGACACTCGAGCCGTCTGACATACTTGAGAGGCTCAACACACATGAGTTTCAGCTTTCTGAGAAAAGAGATATCTACGGTCCAAACTATGGGCGAACTCGTGCCTTGAAGGCAAAAGTTGTCTCCTCATCTGAAGAAGAATCTGACAGCAGTTCTGATGATCCTGAAGACATTGGAAGGGAACTTGCTATGCTTGTCAAGAAGTTCCAAAAATTCACCAAGAAGAAAGGCTTCAGAAAGTCTTCCCGATCAAGCTCAAGGAATGATGAAGCTTCTGCTCAAGACTACAAGAAGAAAACATGTCACAAGTGCAAGAAACCTGGCCACTTCATCTCTGAGTGTCCATAGTGGGACAATGAGAACAAAAAGAAGAAGAAGAGCAAGGAATATGACTCTGACGACAAGAAGAAGAAGAAATACTCAAAGTCTTCTTCCAAGTCTTCCTCAAAGTCTTCATCACACAAGAAGAGCTCATCTGGCAAGGCACGCGCGTTTGTTGGCAAGGAAATGGATTCAGAGGAGGAGTCCGCTTCTGAGGAGGCGGAGGTGGAGTCTGAGGAGGAGTCCGATTCAGGCATCGCCAGTCTGGCTACAACATACGTTGCCAAGTCCATCTTCAACACTGAAGACAATGACTTCATCACCGACACCGATGCAAATGACAAGGACTACTCCGCTTCTACCTATTGCTTCATGGCACGCGGTGCCAAGGTAAACACACGCACTACTCACTATCAAACATCTAGTGATGATGACTCTGATTGTAGTTCAAAACCCAGCTACAAAACACTTGCTAAAATTGCAACTGAACAACAGAAAGCTATGGAACATATTCAAAAACTGTTAGACAGAAACGATGATCTGTTAGGTGCTAAAATGACTCGATCTGAATCCTTAATTGAAGACATAAAAAATCTTCACGTTAAGTATCAGGAACTTGAAAGTCGTCATGAAACTCTCTCAACAACTCATGAAAAGCTTTCCTATGATTATCTTCAAGGGAAGCAAGATCTTGAGAAATTGAGAGCGGCTCATGAAGATCTTCAAAAGGAAAACGAGTCACTTCGCGCCAAACAGATCAGTTCCGCTCAGGAAGGATTTGAACCACCATGTCTTAAATGCATTGAGCGTGACAATGCTACTTCTGTTGCTGAATGTTCTACTGCTATTACTGTTGCAATATCTTCAACTGTTGATGTGGTAAGTAACCCCTCTGCTGAGGATACCACTGCTATTGCTGCTGAGACTGCTAGGTTGAAGACATTGCTTGAAACAGGGATGTACAAAAGTCTTAAAGGGCATCAGACACTATGTGATGTCCTCAAAAAGCAGATTCTGAACCGAAACCCGAGGAAAGAGGGTGTTGGGTTCGTAAGGAAAATGAATGCTAATGGCTCTTACTGGAAACCTGAGCAGTACCCCAAAACCACGTGGGTTGCTGCAAAGGAACCTTCAGCAGATCCATCCAATCTATCTGGCTTCACTTGTGCTAACCCCATTATCATTGATGAATCCCTTGATGCAAACTATAAACTGTTTAAGAATCAGAATGGTGAAGTGTTTGCCAGGTACATTGGTACTAACTGCAGGAATGGACCGCCTATGAAGAAAATCTGGGTTCTGAAAAGGTGTCTGGAGAATCTTCCTGTGAATGTCATCATGACACCTCACGTGAAGAAGACAAACCTCAGACCAAAGGCTTCATATGATCCAAAGGCTTCATACAGACAGAGGACTCATCAGAGTCGCACTAACGCAAATGTTTTGCAGGGAAACCATACTCAGGCATATGAATATGAGAGTGGTTCATCAAACCGCCATGTTCATAAGACCAAGAACTATTCTGGTTATTCTTATGAGTACTATTGTCCGCCTGCAAGACTGTTTGCTAGGGCTCCAAAGCCAAAGTTCTCAGATGCTGCACTTAGTCTTATTGCTTCTCAGCCACCCTTGAAGATGTGGGTGGCTAAGAAAGCTTAACTCTCTTTTGCAGGGAAAGGTCTCCAAAAGAAAACCAAAATCGTCTGACGCTAGTGCTGGGGACCTTAAACATCTTGTAGGGCGCAAGATCAAATGCCCGAATGGTCTTACTATGTACTTCGTTCCTGAATCGCTTGCTACTCTCCCTATTAGTCCTAATCTGGATCTAAGCTTTCATAACCCACTGGTTCGTCAAATGTTTTTGCTTCACAATGCTCTTGGTGAAGCCTATCCCCCTAACTGCACTGTAGGGCACGACACCAGCGTCTTCAGAATGGATTATTGATAGTGGGTGTACATATCACATGACTGGCAAAAGAAGCCTTCTTATGGACTCAACCTTACGTCCATCCGACAAGAGCCACATCACATTTGCTGATACTGGTAAAAGTAAGGTATTGGGTCTAGGTAGAGTTGCAATCTCAAGGGATCAACACATGGATGCTCGTTGAATCCCTTGGCTTCAACTTAATGTCTGTCTCAATGCTTTGCGATTTAAACATGATCGTAATATTTGGGAAATATCGTTGCCTTGTTCTAATGGAATCTGACAAGTCTCTAGTATTTGAAGGGTATCGAAAAGATAAATTTGTACGTGGTAGATTTCTCAGCAGGACCACAGCTTGCCGTATGTCTCCTAGCAAAAGCTTTAGAATGCTGGCTCTGGCATCGGAGGCTTGGGCATGCTGGCATGAGGAACCTCCACACCCTGGCAAAGAAGAAGCATGTCATAGGCATCGAGGGCGTCAAGTTCAAGAAAGATCACTTATGTGGTGCCTATGAGGCAGGAAAGATGACGAGGGCCAAACATCCCTCGAAGACAATCATGACCACTACTCGACCCTTCGAACTGCTTCACATGGATCTTTACGGTCTCACTCATTACTCAACTCTCACTACTACTGCTTGTCTCTATGGCTTTGTCATTGTTGATGATTATTCTAGATATACTTGGGTGCACATAATCCTTTACGAGACTGAAGTGCAGGATGTCTTCACACGCTTCGCCAATCGAGCAATGAACAACTATGGCGCCAAGATAAAGCATATCAGAAGTGACAATGGCACTGAATTCAAGAACACTGGCCTTGATACATATCTTGATACCTTGGGCATCACACATGAATTCTCAGCCCCATACACGCCATAGCAGAATGGGGTCGTCGAACGCAAGAACAGAACACTCATTGAGATGGCCAGAACGATGCTAGATGAATACAAGACTCCAAGAAAATTCTAGCCTGAAGCCATTGATACCGCATGCCATACAATCAATCGTGTTTATCTTCACAAGCTTCTGAACAATACATCTTATGAGATCCTTACTGGCAAGAAGCCAAATGTCAGTTACTTCAGAGTATTTGGCGCCAGGTGCTGGATCAAGGACCCACATCACACCTTAAAGTTTGCACCAAAAGCACATGAGGGTTTTATGCTTGGATATGGAAAGGATTCGCACTCCTACAGAGTCTTCAATCTTTTTCATTACAAAGTGGTTGAAACAGTGGATGTGCGGTTCGATGAGACCAACGGTTCACAAAGAGAGCAACTGCCAAATGTGCTAGATGAAGTTCCATCCAGTGAATCAATCAAGCTAATGGGAACTGGAGAAATTATACCTTCTAAAGCTCATCCTGAATAAGAACTTATAATCTCAGCACCTGATCAACATGAAGACAATGCTCAGCCTGAAGACATTCCTTCTAACAACGACAATGATCAGCTAGAGCAAAATCTTCGCCCTGTACATCCTCGTGTTGCCAATGAAGTGCAGATTGAAAGAATAATTGATAGCATCAATGCACCCAGTCCACTCACTCGTTCAAGGGCAACTCAGCTAGCAAATTTATGTGGGCACTTCGCATTCGTCTCAATAACAGAACCCTAGAAAGTTGAAGAAGCCTTCATGGAACCTGAATGGATTCAAGCTATGCAAGACGAGCTTCAACAGTTTGAGCTGAATAATGTATGGGAACTGGTCAAGTGTCCCGATCCTCGGAAGCACAACATAATAGGCACCAAATGGATATACCTCAACAAGCAAGATGAGCATGGTCAAGTTGTCAGAAACAAAGCTCGTCTCATTGCTCAAGGATATACTCAAGTGGAAGGCATTGACTTTGATGAAACATTTGCTCTTGTGGCTAGACTTGAAGCCATACGCATACTGCTGGCCGATACAAATCATCATAACATACTTCTATATCAAATGGATGTGAAGAGTGCTTTTCTCAATGGCAAGATTGAAGAAGAAGTGTATGTTGCACAACCGCCTCGCTTTGAAGATCCAAAACATCCTGACATGGTATACAAGCTCAACAAGGCACTGTATGGCCTCAAACAAGCCCCTCGGGCTTGGTATGACACACTCAAATACTTCCTGAAGAGCAAAGGCTTCATACCTGGTTCCCTCGACCCCACTCTCTTCACGAAGACATATGATGGTGAACTATTTGTGTGCCAAATATATGTGGATGACATTATCTTCGGCTGCACCAATCAGAAGTACAGTGAAGAGTTTGGATATATGATGCAAGAGCAATATCAAATGTCTATGATGGGAGAGCTGAAGTTCTTTCTTGGTCTTCAAATACGACAGCAACGCAACGGCATCTTCATATCTTAAGAGAAGTATCTCAAAGATTGCCTGAAGAAGTTTGGTATGCAAGACTGCAAAGGCTTCACGACGCCAATGCCAGCCAAGCATCATCTGGGTCCTGAAGACAATGGTAAAGAGTTCGATCAAAAGGTATACCGCTCCATGATTGGTTCTTTACTTTATCTATGTGCATCTAGGCCAGATATTATGCTTAGTGTTTGCATGTGTGCTCGATTTCAAGCGGCACCAAAGGAGTCGCATCACTTAGCTGTGAAGCAAATTCTTCGATATTTGGCTCACACCCCAACTCTAGGATTATGGTATCCAAAGGGCTCAGAGTTTGATCTGGTTGGATTCTCGGATGCTAATTATGCTGGTGACAAAGTTGATCGCAAGTCTACATCAGGCACATGTCACTTTCTGGGACGATCACTTGTATGTTGGTATTCAAAGAAGCAGAACTGTGTATCTCTCTCCACTGCTGAATCTGAATACATTGCTGCTGGATCTTGCTGCGCTCAGCTTCTGTGGATGAAGCAAACGCTCAAAGACTATGGCATTCATCTGAAGCAAGTGCCACTCTACCACGACAACGAAAGCGCCATCAAGATTGCCAACAACCCAGTTCAGCACTCAAAGACAAAGCACATTGAAATTCGTGATCACTTTCTCAGAGATCATGTTGTGAAGGAAGATATTGATATCATACACGTCAACACTGAAGAGCAATTGGCAGATATCTTCACCAAGCCCTTGGATGAGAAGAGATTTTGCAAGCTACGGTGTGAGCTAAATATCCTGGAATCCTCAAATGTCCTGTGATCAGGCACACATCCTAACCCTTATGCATATTGATGACTTGGATGTGCAACCCATGAAGTAAAGTATATCTTCAATCAATGAAGACATACATTCTAAGTGTGAATACATTAATGTGGAATTTGACTTCGGAGCGCCACGATAATTGTGCGTCGTGTCTGGGTCTAATACTTCCTATACGGTTGGTAACGCCACCACCAAATGTTCTATTTTGAAGTGTTTCACTCATGGCGTTACCTTGCTATGTCTTCACATTTGGTTTGGCTTCAATCTCAACATGTCTTCATGAGTATCTTCACTATGTTGATTATATATATATATATATACTAGTGTTCTGTCCTCTACATCATTCACTTATAGCTATGTCTTCTTGTTGAATCTTTTGAACTAAGTGAATGTGATCGGACCCTAACCTCTCTATGCTTTCTATCTCAAATTCTATCTCTCCAAATCATATGCATTCTATTGAAACTGTCGAATGTATTCTCTGCGTCCTTGTCAGCAGAAGATACAGAGACAACCTTTAAGTCTGTTTTCAATGCTCATTCCTCCACATGAAACCCGGAGAAGTAGGAACGACCACCCGACAATCCAGGCGTGCGTGGGACATGGAACAAACCCCAAAATTCCGCATAATGGCCACGTGTTCCTCAGATGCGAATTGCCAGGGGCACCTGTGTAATAACGCAGTGCCGCCCCTGTACCTATAAATACACACTTCACGGCGGTCATTATCTCTTCTTCCACTCTCACACAAACCCTAGCGCCACCGCTAGCCCTCGACGACGCCGGCGATGAAGCGCTTCGCTGCCGCAACCTCTCTGACGCCGTCTTCACGCCGACCGCGAACATCGTCCTCTCCGCCATCGCTGTAGGTGTCCTCCGTCGCCAAGTTAGGGAACGGAAGATCGAACTGCTCGGCCTCATCTTCCACTCCGTCTAGCAGTTCTTAGTGTGGTAAATAAAACTTCCTTTTTACGGCACCGTTGATCCTATGGCTTTGTCACTTTCTACCACAAGCAGTTTCTATTCACACAAGTTAGATCTCTCTCATACTGCATCTCATAACATGCCTAGTATATTCACTTATGCTTCACAAAGTAGTTAGATTCCTCACTTGTACTGATCTCTGGATTCGTACAAATCTGGAACCAACTCCTTATCTATGAGTGAATGTCTTCGCACGATGAGGTCAATGTCTTCTAAACTGTTTTATATTCAAAATCTTCTGAGAATGCATATAACCTCTTCCCCTTCCCTCGCACCTTAATGCTGTCACAGGTACATGTCCGTGGGAGAATCCCTTGGTTCTCATAGTCTGCATTCATTTGCAGAATTCTTACAACATCACATAAATTCTCCCGAAGCCAGTTCCTGTTTGTCTAGCAAGCGAAAACCTTTGAAGCCTTTGAACGTGTTGAAGCCTTTCAGTTTAAAGTTCATGGCTTCAGAGAAATCAGCAAGGAAGGGTGGCAGAAAGCGTCGTGGAGAAACATCTAGAGATCTGCCAGATGACCTCTCAGAACTGTACAAGACAGATCCTGAAGAGGATTACAATCAGCGCAAGACCCGAATCCAATGGATTCGAAGATATTGGGCAGAACAATGGTTCAAATACCGATTTGTAACCCAGGAATATGCTGAGAAAAATGCCATCAAGAGACCGTGGGGAGACATCCTATACAAGAATCTTCAACCCAGGTCCAGAGATGAAGCCATTGAACAAGGCTTCTATCCCTGCATGGTCCGTGGGCCACAGCCTGTTGATGCACATCCATCGTCACTACTATGGTGTCGTGACGACAATCTGTTTAAGCGCAACTTCCAGTTTGCCCAGAACTCAGCGAAGCAGAACAAGAAGACTTTGGGGTTAGATTTCAACCCTGGTCCCTCTGCTCCCCGTGCCGATGGAACTCGCGAAGCAGAACCCAATGTCGTCGGTCCTTTCTACAACCTTGAAGGCCTCATCACCCATATCTTGGTTCAAGGGACTGCAGTGAATGAGCCTGCAACTGATGCTGAATCAGATGAAGCGCCTGCAGTGCCGAAGCCAAAGAAGTTGAAGAAGCCTAAAGCTTGAAAGCCTGCCCCTTCACCAAAAATCTCACGGGCGAAGCCACTAGCAACTGCACCTCCTGAAGACAGTGTGCAGTCTGAAGATTTATCACGCATCTCCAAGCCCTAGAAGGTCAAGATGCCTCTGCCACACACCGGCCAAGAGCTAACAGCTGCTGCCATTCTGCGCAATGATGCCATTGATCTGTCAAGTGATGAAGATCTTGCAGATGATGCTCTTGAGCAACTCATCAAGAGCAAAGAAGAAGCAGAAATCTTCAATGATCTGCCTGTCTTTGATGTAACCATCATCCACAACTTCATTGACGAGTGGTTTGACACGCCAAACATCAGCTTTGAAGATCTGCAACTACCCATTGGCCTCAGTGTCGCCTTCCAAGGCGCCATTGCTTCAGAGCTAGCTATCTCCCAGCGCATTGTTGAACTGAAGCAAAAGATTGACTATGAAAAGGCTCAGTTCAAGAAGGATATGGCCAAGCTCAGCATGCAAGAGGTGAAGAACCTCAAGATTATGCTGCACGAGCTCAAGGAAGCCTTTCTCAAGAAACGTCCAGAAGCTCAGGGTTCGCGTGAGTCCATGAAGGTTCTGGCTGACAGATGTGTGCAAGCCTACAATGAGGCTGAGAAGCGCAAGGCCCTTGGGCGTCCTGGCATCGACCCCAGGATGGCTGCCAAGAAGCAGAAGAAGCCCGCTACGGCTGAACCTGATGCACCAAGGCAGGAAGCAGATCCCATTGTCTTCCCAACTAGAATGACTGGCTCGAAGCCAAAAAGCCGGTCAACCGCCTCAGAACTCAAGAAGACGAGGACTGCTGAGGCTGAAGCCAGGAAGAGGAAACATCCTGAAGCTTCTCCTACTGCCCCCTCCAAGAAGAAGAGGAAGACCAAGAAAGATCGGGCTGCTCCCACAGAACCTTTGATTGTTGAACCCATTTCTATGGTTCGTCCTGACGCTGAACGCCAACTGACAATCCATGAGCCTGCTTTCACAGAGGCTCATGAAGCTGAAGACTTTCCAGCAGCTGATCCCATTGCTGCTGAAGACATTGGTCACCATGACCATGTAGAAGATGGTGCAGTCCTTCCTCAGCTCGAGAACAGCGAACTCATCAGCATTGGTCGTCCTTTGACGCCAATCGCTCAGGATGCTTCATGGGCTGATCGCCCACAAGAGGAAGATGACTTTGAGGCCCAGCCAACTCCAACTCCACAAGCGTCGCCAGTGTTACGCAGGCTTCACAAAGGACCAAGGCCTCCAGTCTCTGAGTCTGAAGCTAAAGCTCTTGAAGACATTCCGGCTGCATCAGCCGATGAAGAAGAAGTCCCACAAGTTGCCACTCCCCTGTCCCACCAAGAAGCAGTTCTCGAGGAGAACGTGATTGAAAATCTTGCGGCTGCCACCACCACCAATGAAGCCACTGACGCTGTCATGGCTGAAGCAAATGTGGAGCCCTCACCAACAAAAGCACCAGAAGTCGGTGAAGCCACTGATCCCGCTGCTTCTGTTCCTGCATCTGCTGCCGGTCCCCAATTCGACTATCATGTTGAGCACAGACCTCAGGTACAGAAGCCAATCCCAAGATTGCCAAGGTTCCCAGGTCCTGCATCAGCACCTGGCTCCTTCAATATCAATGGCTTCAGAGCAGACAACACATTCTTCAATAGTTCCAGAAATCCCTACTCAAGGGAAAGGATATCATCTGATCGGTTCTGGAGCTATCCGCAGCGAAGCTATTACTCCTGCATTCTATACAATCAAGGTCGCATGTTCCCACACAAGCGCCTTGACATTGAAGCTATAGCTAGTCTGCCTTGTCTAAAAGAAGCTCTGGATTGCTTCAAAGAAGTTGGACTGCTGCCGTTCGTCACTGACCAAGAGCATTGGAATGAAGAGTTGCTGCTCCAATTCTATGACACACTTCACATCCGCGGGTATAGCAGAGATCCGAAGACTTGGGTCCTGGAGTGGGTGACAGGAAACGTTCATCACGAAGCCAAAGCCTTTGACATCATTGAGCTCACTGGTTTGCCCACTCCTGGCGATCTCTACGAGCATGGCTGTCAGCTTCACAGTGAAGCTATTGAGAGCATCTTTCAGAAGACTGAACCTAATATGAGTCAGATGCTCAGTATGATGAAGCCATTGCCCCAAGATGCTGCTTATCCCATGGAGTTCTTCGTTGAAGACCTTGAGTATCTGCCAAGAACCATTTATCACATCATAAGGCGAACTCTCTGGCCAATCAAAGGACACTCTCCACATGCCAAGCTTGAAGGTGCAATGAAGACTTTGGTCTTCTATATTCTTCATGGAAAATGCTTCAATGCACAGGACTTCTTCATTCGCCAACTTGCTGCATCAGGCTCTGATCTGTTTGGCTCGAAGTTCTACGCCCCATGGGTAATGCGGCTAATCAAACTTCACCCCGCTATCTCATATCAGCCATCTGCTCGCAATCATTGGATTTTTCTGCCTGATGTG
The DNA here is from genome assembly GCF_018294505.1 of Triticum aestivum. NCBI lineage: Eukaryota > Viridiplantae > Streptophyta > Magnoliopsida > Poales > Poaceae > Triticum > Triticum aestivum. The sequence goes on from NC_057797.1 coordinate 502,517,811, forward strand.
GATATGTCTATTGAAGCCATCTATCCTGAGCTTGCCAAGGAACCTCTAAGTCTTCAGAATGTAGAGCATGAAAGTTTTTCTCAGAACATTGAAGGAGTTGAAGCAGTCACTCGTGTGTATCCTTTGGCTGGCACTACACGAGCACCGCATCCTGCTCTCACTGAAGCCACTGACAGTACAACTGCCCCACGACCCAAGAAGCGCACTCGTGTTCTCAACGACCGAGAGCTTCTTGTGGCTCTTCATCAGAAACAGGATAGGCATCATGACTAGCTGAAGCGTCAGATGCAAAGCCTCTTGGTGGATGTTAATCGCATTCGCAATCTTGCCACCAAGAATGCTTTTGTTGCCCATGAAACCTCTCGCCGCACCTGGAAAGGGCTAACGCTGATGTGTTCTAAAGATGATCTTCAAGAGGATGGCTTCACTAAGCGATTCAAGTTTGACTCCACACCTCCTCGAAGGGCAGTGCTGCGACGAACTCCATCCCTTGAAGACTCTGAGTTCTCTTCCCCTGCTGCAACTGTGACTGCCAGAGTGATCGAGGATGAAGACAATGCTACTTCACCGCCACCTCCTTCAGCATGCTTCGACTCTGCTCCAAGCTCTTCAGCACTGCCAAAAACCACCAATGACCCTGCTGCTTCACCTACTCCTCATGGGAACGAGTAGATGCTCTATGTCTTCAAACCTTTTTGGTCCTTACTGACAAAAGGGGGAGAAGCATATGAGGTTGATAGTCTTCAAGCGGGTCCATATGGGCGGGTGCTTTATATTTTGCTTCGTGCTTACAACTCTCGTTTTGCTACATTTGGTTCTTTGAGTTGTAACACTTAAACTCGATGGTCGTCTGCTACTTGTCTGCCACCTTGTGTTGCGATGATAAATTCCGCATTTAGATCATTCTGCAGACGTCCATTTTCCATTATGCATGTCATTATCTTCATATACTTTCACATGCATAGTGGATTGTCATCATAAGTTGAAGTGGATCTCCACAAGTACAACCTGCCATGTGCATTTGCATTCCAAAAGCAAATTACTTATATGCACATCTTCAGGGGGAGCCCTTGCAATTTATGAAGACAATTTCTTATCCTTTATAATTTCACAGATTATATTCCCCGTTGAAAACTTCAACTAGTTTGTCATCAATCACCAAAAAGGGGGAGATTGTAAGTGCATCTAGTGCCACCCCTAGTTGGTTTTGGAGTATTGACGACAAACCTAGTTGAGGGACTAATGTGTTTGTGAGAATTGCAGGATAACACAGGTAGAAGTCCCTCATTGATTCGGTTTTCCTACCAGAGATGACCCCTAAAAATGTATGAAGACATTGAAGTCAAAGGTGGTATATGAAGATATTCACATTGAAGACTATGACAAGAGAAGACACCACATGAAACCTATGGAGCTCGAAGACTTAGATCTTTCGTAGTTCTCTTTTCTTCTGTGTTGAGTCATAGGAACCACCGTACTGTTAAGTGGGGTCCAAGAGAACCAGTCAGAATGACTAAAGTGATGCCTAACCAAAACCTATGTCTTCGAGTGAAGACTTTGAGAGCGAATCTTGTCCAGAGTCGCACAAGTCAGCTTTGCTTGTAGCCCAAGTAAAGTTGCCGTGTGAGTTTGAAATCTGACCGTTGGAACACGTGTCAGTTCCTTAGTGACCCAGGGTCATTTCGGACAAATCAGGTCGGGTTGCCAAGTGGCTATAAATAGCCCACCCCCTACAACCATAAACGGTTGGCTGCTTAGATTCAGAGTACGGCTTTTGTCGTTTGAGAGCAACCACCTTGAAGCCTTTGAGAGAGAATTCCTTGCGAGGATAAAGCCCTAACCACCCAGAGCCAAAGAGAATTAGGCATCACTTAAGTCTTCTTGTTTGTGTGATCTGAAGACTTATTACACTTGAGGACTGTGCATCCTCCAGCCGGTTAGGCGTCGCGTTCTGAGCATCCAAGAGACATTGTGGATTGCCGGTGAACGAAGTCTGTGAAGGTTTGGGTGTTGGAAATATGCCCTAGAGGCAATAATAAAAGTATTATTATATTTCATTGTTCATGATAATTGTCTTGTATTCATGCTATAACTGTATTATCCGGAAATCGTAATACACGTGTGAATACTTAGACCACACTATGTCCCTGGTAAGCCTCTAGTTGACCAGCTCGTTGTGATCAACAGATAGTCATGGTTTCCTGACTATGGACATTGGATGTCATTGATAACGGGATCACATCATTAGGAGAATGATGTGATGGACAAGACCCAATCCTAAGCATAGCATAAAAGATCGTGTAGTTCGTTTTGCTAGAGCTTTGCAAGTGTCAAGTATCTCTTCCTTCGACCATGAGATCGTGTAACTCCCGGATACCGTAAGAATGCCTTGGGTGTACCAAACGTCACAACGTAACTGGGTGACTATAAAGGTACATTACAGGTATCTCCGAAAGTAGCTGTTGGGTTGACACGGATCGAGACTGGGATTTGTCACTCCGTATGACGGAGAGGTATCTCTGGGCCCACTCGGTAATGCATCATCATATTGAGCTCAATGTGACCAAGGTGTTGGACACGGGATCATGCATTACGGTACGAGTAAAGTGACTTGCCGGTAACGAGACTGAACAAGGTATTGGGATACCAACGATCGAGTCTCGGGCAAGTAACGTACCGATTGACAAAGGGAATTGCATACGGGGTTTGATCGAATCCTCGACATAGTGGTTCATCCGATGACAACATCGAGGAGCATGTGGGAGCCATCATGGGTATCCAGATCCCGCTGATGGTTATTGACTGAGAGAGTCTCGGTCATGTCTGCATGTCTCCCGAACCCGTAGGGTCTACACACTTAAGGTTCGGTGACGCTAGGGTTATGAAGATATGTATATGCAGAAACCCGAATGTTGTTCGGAGTCCCGGATGAGATCCCGGACGTCACGAGGAGTTCCGGAATGGTCCGGAGGTAAAGAATTATATATAGGAAGTGCTATTTCGGGCACCGGGACAAGTTTCGGGGTTATCGGTATTGTACCGGGACCACCGGAAGGGTCCCGGGGGTCCACCGGGTGGGGCCACCTGTCCCGGGGGGCCACATGGGCTGTAGGGGGTGCGCCTTGGCCATCATGGGCCAAGGGCACCAGCCCCTATAGGCCCATGCGCCTAGGGTTTCCCCCTAGGAGGAGTCCTAGTGGTGGAAGGCACCCCTAGGTGCCTTGGGGGGGAGGGAAACCTCCCCTAGGCCGCCGCCCCCCCTAGTAGATCTCATCTACTAGGGCCGGAGCCCCCCCCCTTGGCACCCCAATATATAGTGGGGGGGAGAGGAGGAGATCACACCAGCCCCTGGCGCCTCCACCTTCCCCCGTTACGTCTCTCCCTCGTAGTCTCGGCGAAGCCCTGCTGCTGTGACGCCCTGCATCCACCACCACGCCGTCGTGCTGCTGGATCTTCATCAACCTCTCCTTCCCCCTTGCTGGATCAAGAAGGAGGAGACGTCTCCCGTTCCGTACGTGTGTTGAACGCGGAGGTGCCGTCCGTTCGGCGCTGGTCATCGGTGATTTGGATCACGTCGAGTACGACTACATCATCACCTTGCAAGCTTCCGCACGCGATCTACAAGTGGTATGTAGATGCAAACTCTCTCCCTAGACTCGTTGCTTAGATGAACTCATAGATGGATCTTGGTGAAACCGTAGGAAAAAATTTAATTTTCTGCAACGTTCCCCAACAGTGGTATCAGAGCTAGGTCTATGCGTAGTTCTCTTTGCACGAGTAGAACACAACTTTGTTGTGGGCGTGGATTTTGTCATCTTACTTGCCTCTACTAGTCTTTTCTTGCTCAACGGTATTGTGGGATGAAGCGGCCCGGACCAACCTTACACGTACACTTACGTGAGACCGGTTCCACCGACTGACATGCACAAGTTGCATAAGGTGGCTGGCGGGTGTCTGTCTCTCCCACCTTAGTTGGAGCGGAATCGATGAATAGGGCCCTTATGAAGGGTAAATAGAAGTTGACAAAATCACGTTGTGGTGATTCGTAGGTAAGAAAACGTTCTTGCTAGAACCCAATTGCAGCCACGTAAAAGATGCAACAACAATTAGAGGACGTCTAACTTGTTTTTGCAGCGATTGATCATGTGATGTGATATGGCCAGAAGTTGTGATGAATGATGAATTGTGATGTATGAGATCATGTTCTTTGTAATAGGATTCACGACTTGCATGTCGATGAGTATGACAACCGGCAGGAGCCATAGGAGTTGTCATTATTTTTTGTATGACCTGCGTGTCATTGAATAATGTCATGTAAACTACTTTACTTTATTGCTAAACGTTAGTCATAGAAGTAGAAGTAGTCGTTGGCGTGACAACTTCATGAAGACACGATGATGGAGATCATGATGATGGAGATCATGGTGTCAAGCCGGTGAAAAGATGATCATGGAGCCCCGAAGATGAAGATCAATGGAGCTATATGATATTGGCCATATCATGTCACAACTATATAATTGCATGTGATGTTTATTATGTATTATGCATCTTGTTTACTTAGAACGACGGTAGTAAATAAGATGATCCCTTATAAAATTTCAAGAAGTGTTCTCCCCTAACTGTGCACCGTTGCTATAGTTCGTCGTTTCTAAGCACCACGTGATGATCGGGTGTGATGGATTCTTACGTTCACATACAACGGGTGTAAGACAGTTTTACACAGCGAAAACACTTAGGGTTAACTTGACGAGCCTAGCATGTGCAGACATGGCCTCGGAACACGGAGACCGAAAGGTCGAACACGAATCGTATAGAAGATACGATCAACATGAAAATGTTCACCGACGATGACTAGTCCGTCTCACGTGATGATCGGACACGGGCTAGTCGACTCGGATCGTGTAACACTTAGATGACTAAAGGGATGTCTAATCTAAGTGGGAGTTCATAATTTGATTAGAACTTTATTATCATGAACATAGTCTAAAACCTTTGCAAATATGTCTTGTAGATCAATGGCCAACGCTAATGTCAACATGAACTTCAACGCGTTCCTAGAGAAAACCAAGCTGAAAGATGATGGCAGCAACTCGGAACCTGAGGATCATCCTCATAGCTGCCAGGAAACAATATGTCCTAGAAGGACTGCTAGGTGACGCTCCCGTCCCAGAGAACCAAGACATTATGAATGCTTGGCAAACTCGCGCTGATGATTACTCCCTCGTTCAGTGCGGCATGCTTTACAGCTTAGAACCGGGGCTCCAAAAGCGTTTTGAGCATCACGGAGCATATGAGATGTTCGAAGAGCTGAAACTAGTTTTTCAAGCTCATGCCCGGGTCGAGAGATATGATGTCTCCGACAAGTTCTACAGTTGTAAGATGGAGGAAAACAGTTCTGTCAGTGAGCACATCCTGAAGATGTCTGGGTTGCACAACCGTATGACCCAGCTAAACATTAACCTCCCAGATGAGGCGGTCATTGACAGAATCCTCCAGTCGCTCCCACCAAGCTACAAGAGCTTTGTGATGAACTACAACATGCAAGGAATGGAAAAGACCATTCCTGAATTGTTCTCGATGCTGAAGTCAGCAGAGGCTGAAATCAAGAAAGAACATCAAGTGTTGATGGTCAATAAGACCAATAAGTTCAAGAAGGGCAAGGGTAAGAAGAACTTCAAGAAGGACGGCAAAGATGTTGCCGCGCCTGGTAAGCCAGTTACCGGGAAGAAGTCAAAGAATGGACCCAAGCCTGAGACTGAGTGCTTTTATTGCAAGGGGAAGGGTCACTGGAAGCGGAACTGCCCCAAATACTTAGCGGATAAGAAGGCCGGCAACACCAAAGGTATATTTGATATACATGTGATTGATGTGTACCTTACCAGTAATCGTAGTAACTCCTGGGTATTTGATACCGGTGCCGTTGCTCATATTTGTAACTCACAGCAGGAGCTGCGGAATAAACGGAGACTGGCAAAGGACGAGGTGACGATGCGCGTCGGGAATGGTTCCAAAGTCGATGTGATCGTCGTCGGCACGCTGCCTCTACATTTACCTACGGGATTAGTTTTGAACCTCAATAATTGTTATTTAGTGCCAAGTTTGAGCATGAACATTGTATCTGGATCTTGTTTAATACGAGATGGCTACTCATTTAAGTCTGAGAATAATGGTTGTTCGATTTATATGAGAGATATGTTTTATGGTCATGCTCCGATGGTCAATGGTTTATTCTTAATGAATCTCGAGCGTAATATTACACATGTTCATAGTGTAGATGCCAAAAGATTTAAAGTTGATAACGATAGTCCCACATACTTGTGGCACTGCCGCCTTGGTCACATTGGTGTCAAGCGCATGAAGAAGCTCCATGCAGATGGACTTTTAGAGTCTCTTGATTATGAATCATTTGACACGTGCGAACCATGCCTCTTAGGTAAAATGACCAAGACTCCGTTCTCCGGAACAATGGAGCGAGCAACCAACTTGTTGGAAATCATACATACCGATGTGTGCGGTCCAATGAGCGTTGAGGCTCGCGGAGGATATCGTTATGTTCTCACTCTCCTAGGTGCCTTGGGGGGGAGGGAAACCCCCCTAGGCCGCCGCACCCCCTAGGAGATTGGATCTCCTAGGGCCGGCCACCCCCCCTTGGCACCCCTATATATAGTGGGGGGAGAGGAGGGACTTCATACCTTGTGCCCTGGCCTTTGGTTGCCTCCTTCTCCCTCCCCAACACCTCCTCCAACTCCATAGCGCTTAGCGAAGCTCTGCCGGAGTACTGCAGCTCCACCAACACCACGCCGTCGTGCTGCTGCTGGTGCCATCTCCCTCAACCTCTCCTCCCTTCCTTGCTGGATCAAGAAGGAGGAGACGTGGATGTTCCGTACGTGTGTTGAACGCGGAGGTGCCGTCCGTTCGGCGCAGGTCATCGGTGATTTGGATCACGTCGAGTACGACTACATCATCACCTTGCAAGCTTCCGCACGCGATCTACAAGTGGTATGTAGATGCAAACTCTCTCCCTAGACTCGTTGCTTAGATGAACTCATAGATGGATCTTGGTGAAACCGTAGGAAAAATTTTAATTTTCTGCAACGTTCCCCAACATTGGGAGTCTACCTTGAAGACTTACCAGAGTGATTGGGCGAGGTCTGTGTGACCTTAGCTCAAGGGGAATACGGTGAGGACTGGGTGTCCTGAGTGCGTGTTCAGGACTGGGTGTCCGGGACTGTGTGTCCTAAGGTTCAAATACCTAGCCACCCTAACCAGACGTACAGTTGTCACAGCAACTGGATCTTGTAACACCCCGGATGTAACTTTCCCTATTTGTACTCCTACTCTTGTCGTTTCCGGCGTTAAGTTATATTTATTTCCTCGGGTTCGGGTTTTGTCTCCGTGTGTTGTTGTCGTTGTCATGCATCTCTTATCATATCATCATGTGCATTGCATTTGCATACATGTTCATCTCATGCATTCGAGCATTTTCCCCGTTGTACGTTTTGCATTCCGGCGCTTCGTTCTCCTCCGGTGGTCATTTCTAGCTTTCCTTCATGTGTGAGGATTAAACATTTCCGGAGTGGACCGAGACTTGCCAAGCGGCCTTGGTTTACTACCGGTAGACCGCCTGTCAAGTTTCGTACCATTTGGACTTCGTTTGATACTCCAACGGTTAACCGAGGGACCGAAAAGGCCTCGTGTGTGTTGCAGCACAACACCCCTCCATTTTGGCCCAAAAACCCACCAAACTCTACTCCATGTCCTAGAGCGTTCGATCACGATCGCGTGGCCGAAAACCGCACCTCATTTGGACTCTCCTAGCTCCCTCTATGCCTATATAAACACCCCCATTCCAAATTCCGGATCCCCCTCGTCCCTAACCCTAAAATCCCAGATCCGCCGCCGCGGACATGTCCGGACGGAGCCGGACACGTCCGCTGCTCCCCGTCGCCGCCACGTGGCGCTCCACCATTGGCTCGCGCCGCCGCCCCACATCCCCGCCGCCGGAGCCCGCAGAGGCCCGAGGCCGGCCCTCCTGCGCCGCCTCC